>NC_090241.1:30565640-30773140 GCF_024489055.1 Chanodichthys erythropterus
TAGTATTTTGGTTACCATGGTAAATTTTTATAAAGGCCATCCTACAGCCTTTTTGCCCCCTCAGACGGCGCAGTTATCTAATTGGTTAAACTTCTATATACTGTACTGTTCAGGAGCAGATGGCACTTCCGCCTGATTTGGCTTGTTTGCCACCGACAGCTCAAATAAGGGCTCGTTTTCTCAGCTGTGCTCCGATTCCCCATTGATTCTCTATACAGCACTGCTGAGGAGGAGGCCTGTTACACATGCATCTATTAGACGTCACTGATTATGTGACTCAAATTAACCGTTTTTAGCTCTAAAATATTCCTGCAGATGTCTCCTGAAGCACTCAAAGGTGACGGTACTTCTGAAGCTAAAACTGCAGTTCACAATCATTACAGGAACGATAGAGTCGAAAAACAGCTGGCTGCAGAACGGATTGAAAACAAGAATTTGAGGACAGCAGCAAGCTGAATCACTATTTCTTGATCGCTCTCCCGACCTCTTCGAGACTGTGTCCCCGGAAGAGACCCCAGATAAAGCCTCAGCCTGATGACAGATTTGAGCCATTACGACAATCGCTAAGACAGCCACATGAACACAGCACGCAGTTATTCTTGAAAGCAGTGTGGTATTTTTTCATGAGAATGTGAAAGCTCGGTCTGTCACAACATTGAAGCGAGGGAGTTATGATTTCTGCCTAATGGCACTATGACCAAAAAGCTGTTACTGACGAAGAGAACAAAGCTAATCCGAACAGAAAAACAGATGATAAGAAAGTGAGTAGAACAGAAAATAATTCAAAGCTGAAAAAACAAAATTCAGTGTTGATTCTCACTTTGTGAACAAACTCAGGTCTTACTCTTTTATCTGTTATTCAATGATCTTTCCAAGTTTGATCTTGCATAGTATTGTTGCTTCTCATTACTACAGCTGAGTGCTAAGTGGTTGCTAGGGTATTCTGGGTTGTTGCTAGGTGGAAAAGAACCAATCCTCTAGTCTCTATGATATACTGCTCCCTAGTTAAAACTAGATTTTTGCATAGACTTGGATTTGAAGGAAGGACCTAAATATTATTGAGACTTGGGGATGGGGTAACCACCTCGATGTCATATACATATATATAATTAATCCAAAGCTATATAGTGCAGCATTTTTTAGGCAGGATGGGAAATCTCTTGTGGCTTGTTACTTTAATATATGAGGATAAGGAGCGCTCTCTGTGTCAGAATGCAGAGAGGAAGGAGAGAAGTTACAAAGGAAAAGAATGTCAAGCGTTTGATCCACTGAAGCTAAATACGGAGCCATGTGGCAAGCCTGTTGCTGACAAAGAGAGAGATCGAGTTGTTGCAATGGTGGCAGCAGTTGCTGTCTACATGAGGATGGATTTACTGTATAACCAAGACCTTCAAGAGTCTTCACAAAAGGATTTCTAACATAAATATGAAAGGACTTTAGGAAAGTATGACTGAGGCATTTATCAATCTGTCAGACCATCTGATCGACTGAATGAACGTCTGGCTATTTATCTGCTATGGATGGTTAGCTGGTCATCCGGCTAGTCAATTAGTAAAGTGGACAGTTTTCTAGATAAAAAGCCTGTAAAGTTCTGTCTAGGTTTTTCTGAATATGTGATCACCCCTTCCGCAAACAATGGTACAATCTAAATCTAAACAAGTCATTAATAAAATGATAAAATGTGCAAATTGTTGCTTTCAGGTGAAAACCTCCAAAAGAAGCTATTTTTTCAGGAAATGGAAAAAAAAAATTGGGTAACACTTTCATTTGGGGACTAAATCTCACTATCAATTAGTTGCTTATTAGCTTCCATATTACTACATTGACTGTTTATTAGTACTTGTGAAGCCTTATTCTGTATGACTTAATCCTACCCATAACTAAACTTTACCACTAAAACAACTATCTTACTAACTATTAATAACCAGTAAATTAGGAGTTTATTGAGGCAAAAGTCTCATTTTTAAATAATTAAACCATGGGTGATCAATAAAATGCAGAAATATGGGTTTTTCGCCTGACAGAAACGATGGATGGATGGATGGATGGATGGATGGATGGATGGATGGATGGATGGATGGATGGATGGATGGATGGATGGATGGATGGATGGATGGATGGATGGATGGATGGATGGATGGATGGATGGATGGATGGGTGGATGGGTGGATGGATGGATATTTAAAAAGTAATCTGAATAATTAAAAAAACTCATTTGATCAGAAGTATATAAAAATACTGAGTAATTATAAGAATTAAATATGCATCGGTATACACACATCATTTCAGTGCGTAGGCAGATACAATTATGTCATTCAAAATGCTTTATGGGACTACATGGACACTGCAGAGCTCTTTTGCTTCACTTCCCATTTCCATGCTCACAGAAACATATCTGAATATGAAGCCTCTATTCAGGAGAGTATAGTACTTCACTGGGAATTCAGCAATTAAACATGGTGCCTTCTCTACAAACATATTTCATCATTTAACAACCTTGGACCACACATTAGGGTTTGTCTTGAAAGGTTTATACAATAACGCAAAAAATCAATTTCTCTATGGAGAAAATGAATGGGACTTCATGCAACTTCATGCATACTTCTTGCAACCTACCGTTGCGCCTCTATACAGAGTGCTAATTTGTAAGGATGTTGCTGCAATTGTGTACGATTTTTCACCATTGTTATTGATCCCTCTCTCTCTCTCTCTCACTTTGTTCCTCCATCCTTATTAATTCTTCAACCAATGAGCAACAAGCAAAGAGTGGAAAAAGCCTTGAAGCTCAGAGAGTGAAAGGAAAGGTGAGCGTTTATCGTGGAGAGGATTTGGGTTGGAGATTTGGCAGCAATCCTGTTAGCGGTCACAGTCAAAGTCAAAGTGGGTTTGTTTCTCTCCTGGATAAAAAGAGAAGAAACAAAATACAATTGTCCCAACAATGACTGCAGATAGTGAAAGTGTCTGTGTGATGAGGTACTGCACTGAGGTAGTTAATGCTGTGCAGAGGTCAGCATGTGCCATATTGTGCAGTGCTGCGATGGATAGCGGTCATAAAATGCACAATGTAAAGTAATTCAGCATACACAGTATAGAATGGAGAAAATACACTAAACTATAGAGACAAATAATACGATAAATACAACACTGAGAACACAGTAAAAACACTTAATCATACTTGCTGTAAAGACTAAAGGTCCAAAAGGTAAATAAGCATTTTAATTAATACACAATATACATTAAATCACTGTTTATAACAAACGCTTGGCCGAGAAACTTCAGGCATCCTAGAAAAGAACTGTTCTATATTAGTACTTCTTTCAAATTGAGCTGAAAATGACCAAAAAATGCAGGGAAAAATAATAATTGACTATCAACTACCTAACAGGACCTGTATTCACAACTGCAGTGTTTAACAACTCTTTATTAAATTATATGCAAAGACAAATCATAAAATAAACCCTTGTATACAGTAATATGTACCATCGAAACCAGCAGTTAAGGCTATGAATTATTATTACTTATGTGGAGAAATGTGTATTTAAGCAGTAAAGATGCATTTATTTTAATATATATTATATTTCTTAGACTTCAGATGTGAGGATGTGTATTCAACAACCTGCTACATGTCTGACAAATTCAAATACGGAATAAAGCTTTGGAATAACTTGGACTGTTGTTCAAAAAGAACCTATTATGTAACAATAATGTCATCTATATATAGAAACAATTGACCAGAAGTCCATTTAAAAGAGAATTAATTGGAATCAATTAGGGGTGTGACGAGATCTCGTGGCACGAGATCTCGCGAGACTAATATGTGACGAGATTTCTCGTCGAGGCGAAAAGTAGTCTCGAAAAGTAGTGATGTTACGTTACGCGCGATCGCTAAAAGTGAAAGTAAACGCGCGCGTATTCAAACGCGATTTCAATACCCGCATTTTGAAAGCGGCTCCCTGATGAATGCAAATATCTCTCAATATGAAAGCTATTTTAGGCTGGGCAGTGTAGTTGTAACCATCTCTTAGCTCTGTATCAAAGAAAATAGTGTGTAAAAATCTTGTCTCGTCTCATCTCGTGAACTCAATCTCGAGTCTCGTCTCGTCTCGTGAGATACCCGTCTCGTCACACCCCTAGAATCAATGTTTTCTGCTCCTCATTGAATGGGTTCTCTGAGGTAAATTTTCCTGTGTGATTATAGATAATGTATGAGAGAAAAAAGAATAGAGAGAGAAAGAGAGAGAGAGAAAAGAGAGCACACTTACCTTCTCTCACCAAACTGCCCTCGTTAGTGAACTTTGTGTGCATGCATATGCTTTCTAATTGGTGTGTTATTAATAATGATCCCCTATTCAGAATGTGTCACCCTCTGCAGGTACATAAGAGACCAAGTCTAAACGGGCTAAAGTGTCTGCTACGTGTGCATGCTAAAAACTCCCTGACGCTCAGCTTTTGACTACAAGATGGTGATAAATTATATAGCTGGTCAAAAACCACACACCTGAGGACTTAAACTCACGACATAAATTACAGCAGCCCTGTGAACTTGAAGATGACAATGTCAAATCTATTCTAAACACTTCACTGGCCCGAATTTTCCTTTTCTTATGCTGTCCTGGAAAATTTTATATACAGGTACAATGTCAGATTTAGATTTTTTTTTAGATCTATCTATTGTGCTGTTTGTACGAATTTATTTCGAGAAATAAACATAGTGTTTTGCAAATTTTAAGGATGATTCGAGAAATGTGCCAAAGCAACTGAGAAAAACTGTAAGTCATGCGCCCTCTAGGTGGCATAAAAATAATGACAGTGTCGTGTTACGTCTTCCGTCATGAAATGACGTTACCAATCAAATGCGTGCTCATTTATGTGTAGACTTTTTACACCATTTGTCCTATTTCCATTTAGCAAAACTATTTTTTTTATTAACAACTACACCCACCCCACCCCTAAACCTACCCTTAGTGATTTATAGTGCATATACAATTTATGAGCAAATGCGTTCCCTGGGATCAAACCCACAATTGCATGATCACATGATTGCATATTGTTATATATTGCAAGCTACGCGAAATTGAGCTACACGAAACCTGAAATATAGCGCAGATAAAAGGGAACAATGCATTAAAATGAAAGTGTTCTGTTGTCGATAGAGGCGCAACTTTAGTAAACGCTCATATGGGTTGTATTTCAGGGAAGTGACAAATGACCTATATATTGGTTGGAGAACATGTTGGTAGGGCTGGGCGATATATCGCATGCGATTGTCACGCGCATTTCGTCAGTAAAGCCGGTTCCCTGATTACCGCTAAATCACCATCACCTGCTTTCAAATGGAGCGGCATTTAATAGACAGAACCGTAGTTCACTGACAAGCCACGTAATATCGCGTTCATTATCACAGATGAACCGCCTTCGATAATGAACGCGATATTGCGTATTGCCCTACATGTTGGTATATCTATCTGTCTATCCACCAAATCACATTAGAACTCCTAAACAACCACTTTAGCAATCGCTAGCCTAGCAATGCTTTTCACATCCGCAACCCCTCACAACATCCTATGAACTACCTAGCAACCCTAAATTATTATTACCCATGTGGAGAAATGTGTATTTAAGCAGTAAAGATGCATTTATTTTAATATATATTATATTTCTTAGACTTCAGATGTGAGGATGTGTATTCAACAACCTGCAACATGTCTGACAATTTCAAATACGGAATAAAGCTTTGGAATAACTTGGACTGTTGTTCAAAAAGAACCTATTATGTAACAATAATGTCATCTATATATAGAAACAACCAGAACACATTAGTTACCATCCAGATCACCCTAGAAACATCTTAATAATGCATTAGCAACCATTCAGGCAATGGCTTAGTAACTTGTATGCTTTAATGTAATAATAACATACATTATAAAATAAATAAATACCTTCAAACTTCTAGATTTTACCATGCCAACATTCAAAGTTGCCTTGACAAACTATTTTTCTAGTTCAAAACATTCAGACAGAGTTTGTTGTATGCTACCTTAACTGTAGGTTAGTTCAAGTGTAAAGAGCAAACAAACCATCTCATCTACTATTGTTGCTTCTAGCTGCCAAGAACAGAGCATTGCTTACATGTTGGCTCTGTTAATGTGTGTGTTACAGCAAAGCTTGTTTGTCTTTTATTCTGACAAACAAGGAAATTCCATTTCAGCTTCCCATTGTGACATAAAAAAAAAAGGGTACTCATTAGTCTACAGAACAAAATGAGATGGGGGCGATCTGGATAGCCATCAGCTCCAACAAACCCATCTAGGGCGAAAGGGTTGATGGGAGTTTGTGAAGGCAGAGTTTATAGTTTTGACACGTTACATAAGCAGCCTCCTCAAAAGGTGTGCGCTCGGCACAGCTGTCAAGTCTGAGAGGCATTTGGGCGGAAGAGTTTGCTGAGTAAATATCTCACATCATGCGATGAATTTTAACAGCGTGTGGCTCAGACTACACGCTCCTGTGTCTTATCCAACTAGACTGCAGCTGTAATAAGAGATGCACGATTATTCCTCATTTAATTGACTTTTCACGCTACTAATCTGATTAAGCTCACTAATCTCATATTAATCTATAATTATCCTATATTTTTAGATGTTATCTGAGATTGTTTCTAATTTTCACAATCTTATCACAATGAGACTGCATTTCTGGTTTGTCTTCTATAAATACAGCTCTGTTTTGAACAAAGTTTAGAACTCTGCACAAAATAGCATATAGAAGACTCGACTGAGAATTCATTTCAGTTGAGTTTGATGTTAGAATGTTGATAAGATAACAACATAATACTCTAACACACACAACTAAGGCTGCAAAATTATGGGAATGTTCAAAGTTGGAAACTTTCCATGGGAATTTATGGGAATATATGGGAATTATTGGGAATAAACCAGAAATTTGCAAAAAAGAAAGTTAGTCTTTAACAGGGAACTTAAATGAAGTAAATTCCCCAGCTTAACTTTCCAAGTTTCTGGACATTTACCAGAAATTTTCTGCCCTTTGCAACCCATTTCATTTATGTTTTTTTTTTGCCATTTTTATCAATATAATTTGTTCATTACAGAAAACCATGTATTTTCATCTCAATGGCCATCCTGGATTTTTCACAGAGCGTGTTGCAATAAACACTTCTCATGATACATGCAATGCTGTCTTAGAGTTTAGCTCAAACATCGACATTTTGGAACAGCCATGCACTGAGAGATTACTTATATCATCTTAAAATGCTGTCTAGGCAGGCAGATAGCTAGGTTTTGTTTTTAGAACAGAGCTATCATAACTTTACCAACTAAACTCAACTGAACTTGGACTCAACTTAAAGTACCAAATTTAAGTAAAGATATTCCCGAAGGCAAGTGTAAAACAGCAGCTCAGACAAAATAATTCAGTAACTTATGAAAGTTCGCTACATATCTGCAAAAGTTTCTGGATAATGAAGTTGTGTTTGGTTTTATAACGCTCCAGCTGAGGACATCACAGTGAACGATGATATTGTTTCACAACAGAGACACTTGGGAAGGAGAGAGAGCAGAATGAGGGAAAAAACAGCTCAATCTTCTAAAGGTTGAGCTCTACGTTCTATTAGTAAAGCCTCATTAACTATGACCATTTAAACAAACACTAAGACAACTTAATCTGAAAAAGGTTATTGTAAAATGAGCATCTTTTCAGAGCAACTTACATATCCATCCATAATATGTAAACTCAATATAGGAATATTCCCCGTGTAATTAAACTTAAAGTGATTACTTAAAATTAGTGATTTTTTTTTAACTAAGAAACTTGTTTAGAAGTTATTGCTAACATCACATATAGCACATTTAAGCTCTATGGACAGCAATTATTTTGACTCCTCATTTAGTATACAGTAGGGTAACACTACTATTTTAGTGTCATTGTTACATATGTTAGATGTGGTTGCTAAAATAATACCTATAAATTATGCATAATTACATACAACTAACCCTAACCCTATAGTAAGTACATGTAGTTATTACTCAGTACTTAAATGTATAATTGCAGTGTAACGAAGACACAAAACAAAATGTAACAGTTTTTTTCTACAAGTCTATTGGATGAATACAGCAATACGGCATATAAACATTTAAAATATTAAACTCTCACACTGTTCTGATAGCATAAACTCTACAATAGAGCAGACTAAATTATATTTTATCCCAGTTTATTTGTTTTCACAAAACGAAGGAACACGCAAAAGTATTTTCTGTGTTAGTAATATGTGGTAGAGTTTACAGCAAATTATACTGAATCCAGAATATTCCTTTAATGAATACATTTAGCACTGTTGTGAGCACTAATGTTGCTGCTACCAAAATAGATCTGCATTATGCAGTTTTATTTTCATTGAGGATGCAAAAGAAAAAGACAAAAACAGAGTTTGACAGCAGCCACACTTCGTCCTCAAGCTTTTGCTGACTCTTGCTGCTCTCTCTGGACACAAGTGCCAAGATTCCCTGTAGCGGGGGTTGGATTAATTAAAGATTAATTAAACTGCCAGAAACCTTTATTTATTATGACAAATAGCCCAAAGAATGTTGTAGAAGAAGCATCAGAGCTTTTGGGGGGATGACAATGATGAATTTAATCAACAGTGCTAACATTTTGGAAATTTATACCACTTAACACTGTAATCCTCTTCCTGGAGTTCAGCGCAAACATGCTTATAGCTTGTGGGGAGTCAGCATTTGTTGCAGAACTTATTATGAACAGTTAAAGACTTAATTCCTGGGATCTTTGACAACCATTTTTGGGAATAATAAAGCATTCTACAATATAAATGGTGAATTCCAGGGGAGATATGAGTTGAATTGAGCCTTGCAATTTCTTCAGTGGAGCGGAAACAAATGGACCCAAGGCAAACTGCTGAATACTATCAAAGATATTATAAGGAGGACAAGAAAATGAGGAAAAATTGAATTTGAAAAATCGGAACACTCAACATGGCAGTGGTTGGGAAGGAAGTTCACACCTTTCAACTACCCAAGCCAATTGGGCGTTAGGTGGTCTGTACAACAGGCTTAACACCAGAACATGAACATAAGCTGAACCAACCTGAAAATCATAGTTAAATGACATAACTATATTTAAAGGGGTGGCTGATCATGATTTCAGTTTTTACGACACTCAAAGTTCAAAGCAAAGGGAGATATTTTCTTTTAAAGAATTCTCTGTTTAAGGACTACAACAAATGGCTGTAGGGACTACAGCAAGCTTCTTCCCGGGTTAGTGACATCACTAACCCTAAAATTTACATAAACCCTGCCCCTGGGAACACACAACAAAAGGGGGTGAGGCCATGTTGGGCTGCTTTAGAGAAGAGGAAGAGTTGTTGTAGTAGAGTATTAGAGTAGTAGAGACATGCCGTCATTTTACGCCAGACTGCTTCACAAATGAGGGTCAATTCAATGCTGGATTTGCACAAATTATTAACATGACGGCACATGCTAGTCAATTAGGTGAATCAACTCCACAGCAACTACTATTTATCCACTAACCATTCAGAAACATATGAATGCATTCTTCCTGAGTCTCTTTTAAAGCTATAAAGGTCCACTGTAACTGCATAAAAAATGACCAGTACATTCTTAAAAAAAAATGACCCCACTGTATGTGTTCCACAGAAAATGAAAGTAATATGGGTTTGGAACGACACAAGAGTGAGTAAACGATGACAGAACTTTCATTTTTGGGTGAACTATTGCTTTAATACCTGGATAAATATCATTAGAGCAAAGTAAAGGCTGCGGAAAAGACTTCTCTGAAATGTCATTTAAGCGACACAGGTTATTACCTTCCCCGCAGAACGCTGGATGCACAGTGACAGAGAGCCATGCCTGGTTTACCACGGTGCATCCCATCAAAATCCTGACACTGAAAAAAAATGGAATGAGTTTCTGTAAAAACTGGGGACATAACCTCTGCGCTCTCAAACGGTGAACTCCATTTTCCCACCTCATTGCTCTCAATATGATTGATCTTCCCATTACATGAGGACACAGGGATCAAATGAAACATTACTAATGGAGACAATCCTGGGTAGTGTATATGAGAGCTCAGGTTCGCCCCCTACTGGGACTGCTAAAATATGGATGTATAATGCTATTTAACTGCAGCGTGCATCACAGGTGTATTAAGCACTGAAGTAAGTCATGGGAGTCATGGGACTAAAATGAGCGTGTAGTAAAAATAGGCATCCACACATCTGAAGTATTACAGAAATATAGGCCTAGTGAAATATTATTACAACATAAAGTGCCCCATATTATGCTATTTTAAAGGCTCCTAGTTTTGTTTTGGAGGTCGCATACAATAGGTTTATATGTATCCAAGTGCAAAAAACACTTTCTTATAACATACATTGCAGCATCACCACTTTTCTCACAGTGTCTGAAATGGTTCGATAAAGGATTCGGTCTCTCTGTACCCATCCTTTCCAAGAGCCTACTCTGCTCTGATTGGTCCAGTGGCCCAGTCTGTTGTGATTGGTCTACTGCTTACAGCACGTGTCGGAAATGAAATGCCCATTACCATATCTGAATTCAATCTCTGGAGGCTTCCTCAGCACTTGTATTCATAGTGATATGAACAGCAACGATGAGGTCGGTTTTGCCGTATCAGTATGATACAATTGCATGCAAAGTGAATTTACTTTCACAACACAGAAAACAGCGTCTTATCAACATGTCAACAACATGAACCAAACTCTTTCAGGCCTCAGCTACAACTACAGTGTCTGAGAGCAGGTCAAAGTAGACGTTGTTCATGGGCAATAAAGACTATAGGCTGCCATTTTTTCAAATTTGTTACAAACCTTCATAGGTTGGAGCAGGAAGTAAGACTGGAATTAATGATGACTCATTTCAGGCTGTTAAGAATCAGTTCTTTCTTTTGGGATTTGTCTTGCAATTTGATTTTTGAAGCTTTGCAGACTTTCTATAATCCCCGATTGTTTAAAATAACAGTTTTCTATTTTAATATATTTAAAATTTTTAATTTAAATTAAAATTTATTCTGGTGATGGCAAAGTTCAATTTTCAACATCATTACTCCTGTCTTCAGAGTCACATGTTTCTTCAGAATTCTAATATGCTGATTTAGTGCTAAAGAGACATTTCTTATTATTATCAATGTTGAACAAAAGTATTATAAAGTATCACATCTGTCATCCAGTCCAGTGGTGCCATCAGCAACCTGCACCATTTTTATGGGTCTCTCAGAATTTCACCCACTTTCTTGTCTCATCTGCTCTCTCGGTACCAATCAAGCAGTAAGCGTTTCTCTCTCTTTGCCCCCTTTTTATCATTCCCCTCACGGCAGCACTGATGGAGTGAAATGCTTTCTCGACTCTCATCTGCCATCACTGTCCTCATCTTGACCGCCCATTCCTCTTGTCCCACCTCTTTTTGCTTTCATGTGTTGTTCCCTCCCCTCATTTACCCTCGGGGAATGTGTACGAGGGCATGCTAACATTTGTAGTCCAGACAGAAATACGTTTAGAATTTCTGTATGGTTGCAGGATGACTGTGTGAGCACACCATTGTCAAGCGTAGATTTTGGCCAGAATTATGATGACTTGTGCCAAAACAGCATTTTTGTTTGTAGATGTGTATGATGACAACACCTGGTAGTCATGCGGTCCGTGTTTGAAATTAACTTCAAGATTGCGGTGCACATGTAAAAACCATTACAAATGGGAGAGCAAATCGTAAGAAACCTCATCTCAAATGCCTAAGCAGTTCCCATGGCAATGGCATGCCTTTGGGTATTGAAGAAAGTATAAGGTTGAAGAAAGCCCTCTGCAATAATGCACCTTGCAAATTTTGGATACAGTTAAGCCAAGCACACAATAACTGTTGTATATCAACATGGCTAAGGTTATAGCTTATAGATTCTGTAAACAAGAAGTTAATATAGAGTAATATAATATAGGCTACAAGTTGCCAAATAAGGGTACAAAAAAAAAATGTTTTGGCTCCACCAAAAATTTAAAATCTTAAGATCACTACTAAGATGCAGAATCAAAGAAAATTGTTTTAGTGGAAATATGTGTGTAAAAAGCATTGTAATGCATTGATCATTACTATACCAGTCAATAATTTAATTCTTATTCTATAATAAAAGCAACTACTTTTAAAAAAGAGGTTTTTTAAAAAAAAAAAAACTTCTCAATTCTCACTTTTGGTGTGAATTGATGAAGCAGTGGCAAACACAAGATATTAAACATTATCAATTAGTTTTCAGCATGGTTTTAATAAATACTTTACAAAAAAAATTACTTCAGATCAGATCAAATTTTGACAAAATTTCAGATTTTGTGATCCACTGCATAAACTAGCAAAGAATTATAATGAAAAACAATCATTACCAGAGCAAATATTTACATGCCTAGTTGGGAAGTACTGAAACAAGTAAGCAGTGGTTACAGCAATTGAAACTAAAGTTAGTGTACTACAATAAAATAGCTGTACTACAGCTTACAAAAAAAAAAGAATAAAACTCATCTATGAACTTTAACAATAAAAAATAAAAAAATAAAAAATTATATAAGTATATATATGACATTAATAATTAATAGTGCTGTCAAACGATAAATCGTGATTTTGTGGAAGTTTGTGTTTAAATAATATATGTTTGTGTACTGTGTATATTTATTATGCATATATAAATACACACACATGCATGTAAATATTTAACAAAAATATATTGACAGCACTAATAATTATATAAAAAGCATACACACACACACACATGGAAAACAGAGCTACTTACTGGAAAAGCTACACTGTCACACTTCTAAAAAAGTTAGTCGCTACATGTACTTAGGTTTATACTCCAGATTTATGGTGTGTGACACACTTGAGACTCACACACACATCTAATGTTCAGTAGCATAGCATAATCAGCGCGTGGTGAAGGGTGGTGTGTGTATGTGTGTGTGACGGCAGACAGCAGGGGTGCTACTGACGTCTGATGCCACGAAGGCTTTAGGGCAAACTGAGATGCCTGTCTGCAGCTCAGGGGCATGTTACACACACACACACACACACACACTTGCAAGCAGGAGCTAGCATAGCTTGTCACTTCGTGTTGGAATGAAGGCTGAAAACATCTAGCTGGAAAACCGTGTGTCATGTGTTTACAAACGCTTATAGTCATGGTGATAACATCCAGCAATGATATGAATAAATATATACCAGCATATCCTCACCTTTTGTGTGGAAATAAAATGTGCCTGTGGGGATGTGTGTCGAAGTAGATGGAAGAGGCGTGTGGCGAGAGCCAAACACCGCAGGTACTGCAGGTCAAAGCAATTCACCCTCAGATAATTAAAGGTAGATACACTCTTGACCTTCTTGTGCGTATTTTTACAGGCATGTTTGTGTGCTTATGTGATGCTTAACTCTCTTTATAAAGAAAATATTGCATGTTTAAGAGCTATAAGAGGGAATCAAAATGCATTTAAGTCATGGGATGTTGACTATAATCACTACACTCTAACCCTGCCCCTTTTTAATTAAGATATAACTTTTATCTACTGTTTTAATAAATCTTGGTAGTGGTATGGTATAGGCGTAAGAAAGATGTGATATATATATTAAAAACATGGTATTTCCATGGTACATACTATTTTGACATGTACCACAGAAATATGTTCAGAAACAGCCCCTCTGATTTCCTTTCTCTCATTTTGCCTTCCATTACCTAGATCTCCATTTCTACGGTCCTATAGAATAATAAACACACTATTAGACACACGGTACAACAACTTGCCCTCAAATCTTCCGCTGTAGTTCTTTAATGAGGGTCTAACACTGACTTGAAGCCCTCAGTGAGCGCATGTGTATGTGGTGGGTGTTTGACAGGAAGACCTAATCACTGGGATACATCAAAGCACCAAGCCCGCTCTTACTGAGACAAATTCAAGCTCTGGAGAGACTAACACTACAGTGCTATACATTATACATGAGATTAGACCCGAGCCATAGAGCCCTTAATGAAGAGCAAGAAAAAGTGCAGAAGAATTCTGCAAATCACGAAGTATACAATGAGACATGCTGATGCTAAATCACATCAACTGCAGCGCACACACACTCACATTTCTAAGGGTAAATCTACATTCATCATTAATTAGTAGCTCATTAAACAGAGGCTTACCAGATAAACATGGTCAACAGCCTTTTATATCGGTCTCCCTCTCCTTTACACATACACGCACACATACACAGGGGAAAATCACAGCGAATTATAGTGTGGATGGGAAAAACTAGACATAAATAGCAAAAGAGTGTGAAACAAATGAATATGTATGATAGTGAAATGACCTTTAAGAGCCTCATATGAAGCCTTAATGGTGCGGATCACTTGCCTTAAATGGAGTATGTATGTGTGTGTATGTGTCCGATTTGACAATCATTTCATTTCAACAATATTCTGTTAAGCAGGGCTCAAAAATAAGGATGGTGCGATGGCCTGGGGCCATTGTGAGACTGTCTCGGGCCAGTTGACAGAACTGCAGTGTCACTACAGTGATTTTATGCCTTGCAACCCTAAATATTTAGTTTTCTATTTTGTAGGATTGGCCCTGACCAAAGATTTTTCCTGTTGGCTAGTAGTCGTTTAACTTTATATTACACATTAATAAACTAGTCACATGTTCATGCTATTAATTTAACTACTTTTTACTAATTTAATAACACTGGGGGGTGACATCAAAAAATAATTTTGAGTTTCAGGGAGAAAGAATATATGTAAGATTGCTAACATTGTTCTATATTACAGAGAAATACTAAACCACAATAATGAGCCATTAAGATATAAATTAAGTGCTCAAGCGTAGACATAAATCTTGCTGTGGCGCACCGGCAAAAGTAATGAATATGAATGTGTTGGAAAAAACAGAAAGGAGACGGTCTGAACATTTTAATATTAATAAACTACAGTTTTCTGAATTAGTGTCGAATGCAAAGATGAAGTTGACAAGTGGATAGTGGATGCAATCATAGAGAAAATGTAAAAAGTTAAACATCACATATTAAGCGCTGCACTAATTTAGCCTCCACACTTACAAACCCTTTAATATGAATCTAATAATAGCACAGATTATAAGTTAACGTTAGAGCGAGCGACCATGTAAAGTGGCTAACATTACAGTTTTTTACAGACGCTAGGACACATTTTTCAATACTTACGTCACTTTTGCAAAACTCTTCACACAGTGAGCACAACAGAAGTCTATGTGGGCTAAACTGAGCATCAATTATCATTGCTTTGGCACAAAATGCATTCAGTGACTACATCTCTCAAATTTCATGAATTCTTTTCTCATTCAGACACAACAACTGCCAAAACTCTTTGTACGTACAGGCCAATTTGCACATGCTTACATACTGTTTTCAAAACTGTTATGCTGAATCTAAAAATCAAATACTATCAAAGCAATTAGATGAAACTGAACACCTACACAAGCATTCATTTTTCAATTTCATTATCATCCATTCAAAGAGGAAAACTTCTGAATAATTTTGTGCTGTTATGTAAACAAGGTTCATGTAACAAACTGCAGTGAATTATAAACAATAGACAGTGTTATTCTTGTTTTTTAAGAAATTTTACAAAAGAAAACATTGTATAATGATACCTAATGTCAGTGTTTTCTAGGTCAGTATTTTATGACTGATAAAGTGTGTTTGCTGGGTGAAAACCTTTGCTAATGTTCTGGAAGAATGAGTTGATTTGAGACATGAATGAAGTGTTTTGGTAGATTTAGTGCATTTTGAATGTGAAATTAACTGCTGTGCCAAGATGAAAGTTGGTTAGGAGAACTGTGTGAAGAGTTTTGAAAAAGTTGCCTAAGTATTGAGAAATGTGTCCTAACGATTGTAAAAAACTGTAATCTACTGACATGTTTCAAATGATAAGCCATGATTGAGGTTGATGAATGATAGGAGAATGTTTGGTTCCAGCCCGACATAATTACCAACTGAACCAGCCTTGTTAACAATCTGTTCGTCATGCGTGACTTCACCACTGCCTGTGGAGGGATTTTTTTGCAACCATCCGACTAATTCCGTCAACTAAGCCTCTTCTCGTCAACTAAAATTTGGTCGATTATTAAGGGGCAGCCCTACTGTTTTGTGTTAATATTAAAGCGGAACTCAGTAAGACTTGCGAAGCTCCCCCTACAGGTTCCTTCAGTGAATCACACTCCAAGCGCAGCTCTGGACTACAACGACTACAACGCTCACCAGTGCATTAGTTTTGCAAATACAGTACAAGAAATCTCGATGGAGGTGGGTAAATTTCGAAATTGTCTTATAAAGTCATAATATATACATTGTTTTTGAATTACCGTAAAGCATTTTGTCACTCTCGCGTGAACGTGAACATGAGGCGAGATTGTGTCGGGTTTGCGCAGCTCAACTTGCAAGTGCTGTTTTCTGGCATAGACGTGCCAGAGGGGGTTAGTTCACGCCTCAAACACACCACTACAAGTCAATTGACCATCGTAAGGACTTTTTATGAAGGTAAAAAAGTTACTTAGAGGCTTTTCATCTGAAGTCTTTAAAGCAGAACTAAGTGCCATCTGAAATTTTCTTCAAAAATTAGCATTTTTATCAAGCTCGTATGTTTAGGTTCAGTCATTTCACTTTAATGGCAATTCATAGGTCCTTTTCATTGCTCAATACCAAATATGGCTTTTTTTTTCTTTCTTTTTTTTATATTTATTGAACAATAATATTTAAATGAACAACAATAGTCATTAGACAATAGAAATTAAACACAAGCAAACAATTCAGATAATGTACAAAAGCAATGCTCTAGTAAAGGATTTAAGTTAAATATAGCCAAAATATAAAGTTATGAACCTTAATTTTCCCCTTAAACTAAATCGATTATATACCCCAAATGAATTATGTCTCATGTTTTAGCTCTATCTACATAAGAGTCAGCAGCAAATTCCTGAATGACTGGCTGAGATGAAGCTGTTCTCTGCGGGTACATGAGCACTGAACAGCCACTGACTGCCTGGAGCATTTTAAAATAGGCACTATGTTTATATACGAGTCACATATTTGAGGTCTGAAAAACTACCTACAAAAACTCTTAAAACTACATTCTGTGACACAACAACAGTAGTATTTGTAAAAAAAAAAAAAAAAAAAAAAAAAAAAAATATATATATATATATATATATGGTGGATTTGCTCGTGACAGTCGCCGCAGGCGGAGTGACAGAAAAGGTGAAATGGTCCCAGTGCTGATACTTGGGGAATACCGCATGGCTCTCAGCCAATCAGATTCGAGAACCAGAAAGAACTAATGCTATAAATATGTGTAGAATTTATAGAAATGTATAGAAAATGTTCTCCCTATTCCTATGTTGTTTAGTTTAAATTACTGGTTACAAAAGCTTGTGCACTCAAAAAAATTATTCTAGCTGCTTGTTCAGTTTATTTAAATAAAATAAGATGAACCAACACAAATCTTTAGTTTTTTACTTAATTGGCATTTGCACTCAATTGTATTATGTTAAATGAAATTAAATTTGCAAAATGTTAGGTCAACCTAAACCATTTGTGTTGGGACTACATGAATCATTTATGTTGCATTGATTGAACCTGGGCAGTGGATTTCTAGTTCCCAGCATGCTTTGCGTAGGGAAAGATTGGAACAGTAAATGTTGAACTTAAGTGCTGTTTAATGTGTTTTTTAGTAAAGGGAAACACCTTTTAAAGTTTGATGTTCAGTTATATTTGACATTTAAAAGAGTTTGTTATGTCGATTTTTTTTTAGGTTACCATTATGCTGAAGTGTAGACCTTGTGGTTAGGCTCTAGGTGGCTACGTAAAATAAATTTATATTGTTCTCAACGAGCATTAACTGTGCTCAAGCCAGTGATGAGAAGTTCTTTACCTGATCATCACTTGCATGCTATAAATGTTATGCATATGAAAAAGTGTTATTTTAGTTTTTATAGAAATATAAATAAATTAGTTTGAGGGTCAGCACAAAATTTACACAGTCTACATATGGTCATCAGCTTTTCCCCTCTCAATGGTCATGAAACATGTATGTCTGTGTACAACAGCTACTCAAAACCTAAGCACAAGCGCACATCTTCACCATGATGGTAACAAAAAAAAAAAAAAAAAAGCACTGGTTGGATCAACAAGAATGAATTATGTTCAGGAAACATACACAGAATATGTCAAATGAAACTGGTGTGATCTAATTCAATTAGGATGAATTTCACTCATTAGTACAATTAACCTAGCTTAAGTTCAAATAAATCAGTTCAACTGTGTGGAAATAGGTGTCATAATTGAATTAAGTTAGACCAACAAGTTATTTTTTTGAGTGTGATACATATGAAGCCATTGTGCTGCACTGAGACAGACAGCATTTGCCTTTTAAAATCTATACATGAGTCCATTTAGCACGCTGCTAAATAAATCTACCTTCTCTCAGAGGAGTCTAGCATGATGCTAAAGAGCAAACATCAGGACATCTGCTAGTGCAAGCACTCTGGGAATGATCTCTTCGGTCCACTTTTCCACTGACCGGGTTGCTTTTTTTATCTCCCTTCTCTGGCTCTACTCTAGGAACAATCAAACCCCTTCCCAAATCAAAGACAAGCACTGTTACAATATTATTATATAATTAATATTGTTATATATGAATATTTTTGGCCCGTTTTCTCAAAGACAAAAAACAATACATTTTAAATGATATAAACCATTTAAATTTACCATCATTTTAAAATAACTCATTGACTAAAGCTGTAGCTACATTACAAGATACACAAGTGCACACACTTTTGTGTACAGGGAAACTTTCACATAATAGGTATACCTTTGAACACAGAGGCATAAATGTTGTTACGGCCCGGCATTATATTGAACATTCACAAAGTCATTTTCTGTCTATACATATATTAGTGTTTTTTTAGTAGCAGCATTTGACTTTCCAAAAATCAGTACAACTTAAAATTGAATCAAAATCCAATTAAAGGTACAATTTGTGATCTTTTTTTCCGCTAGAGGTCGCTAGAAGCCTATTCAAAACAAAGGCCTAGTTTGATGACGTAAAGTTTTAGAGTGGAAACTTGGGACATGTAGTCTCCATCTCAACGGACGGTGCAAAAGAATAGGGATTGGAGTCTGGAAGAACTCATGTTCGTGGATGCGATTATTAACGTTACTGTAGTATGAAGCAGAGCAGTACCGAGTGTTGCGGGAGCTGAACGAGGAGCTGGAGCGATCGATCAACACACGCCTCACGAGCAGCGGGACTTTTATTATGACACAGTCGCCGGCGCCGCTTCCGCTTTTCCGGTCATGAGTTTACGGGAGCTGTCCTTGTCGACAGAACCAGCGTCAGATGGTAAACAGTAATTATGTTCCATAAATAATTAACACAATCCACCATAAAACGTGCAAGAAGTAAATAAGGAACTGCTTGAAGCAAGCTAGTGGTTTGCTGGACGCTAGACTCTACTTCCGCATTTGTCCACGGCACTGTTGTCATGTGGTTTCTACGTCAGTAAAGGCGGTAACAAAGGTAACTGCGTCATTGACAGGCGACTGCACTGCCCCGTGTTACTGTTTAGAATGGGAATTTTCTCATGATTTACAAGTAGTTGAAAACATTAGAGATATTGTTAGTAATCAGCTGGACAAAATATATAACACTAGCCTAGTGGTATTTGGATATTTTACTGCAAAAATTTTACAAATTGTACCTTTAAATAACATAACAACAATTATTTGTTTGTTTCATCACACAAAATTAATAATAATAACAACGTGTATATATATATATATATATATATATATATATATATATATATATATATATATATATATATATATATATATATATATATATATATATATATATATATATATATATATATAGGATGATAAATGCTAATAGGATGAAAAATGCCGAGATGTTTTTTACTATATTGCCCGGCCCTACTTTTTGTTGAGCAGTACTAAATGTGAATCCATTACAGCTGAGGATGTGTGACCTACTTAGGACTCACTCTCTCTCTCTCTCTCTCTCTCTCTCTATCTCTGTTAACTCTGGAAGGTAGTGCCCGTGGGTTCCACTCTGACATCAAAGGTCTGTTTGCCACCCACTCCTTTTAGTGCTCGCTGGAAACAAAAAAAGTCTGTAACTAGAATGTTGCTCAATGTGAGCACACCAGTGCGGTATGCCAGGTCCACCGTCCTTTATTATTCAGTAGCTCATAAACAAGCTTTGGCTAATGTGGTCTCTTAACAGTGCTTTGATAATCAGTGCGACATTCCCATCTGTTTCTCTCTTATTCTCTCTCAATTGAGAAAATTATGAAATCTATAAAAAAAAGGGGTTCATGCACAAAAGTTGCAAGAATAATGCCAGGATGTTGCTAGAATGGTTTCAAGGGCGTTGCTATGCGGTTGCTAGGTGGCCCTATAGACTGTAAAAAAAATATGGACGTAGTGTCCATGACATCACCCGTAGATTTCTGAAGAGCAGTTTTTGAGGCTAAAATGAGGCCACTGCCATCTTAGCTCCGCGTCACCACACGTCATTCCCGGTAAAATGTCCATGAGTGTCCATTGAAAAGAAAAAAAAAAAAACAGTACTTTTTGTCCACAAAAGCGTTAAATCCATGAAATGGTAAAATATCCATTGTTTGCATCACATTTCTTCTGAATTATCTGCTCTCCATCATTGTTCTTCAAGAAATTATGCAACCTGGGCAGCGTTTATGTTGTAAACCTGTATATATCTCACAAAAAAATGAGCCTGCGTCCAAAATGCAGCAGTTTTACTTTAATATCCAAGCAGTGCTGTCGGAGTTTGTGGTGTCTTGAGTGGTGTTTTACAATTGTATAAATTAATCCCGAAAAAAACACAAACACGGCAGAGATGCCAAATTCAGCGGCTGGAATTAGCTGAGGTAAAGTGACGGCTCACAGACAGCAGCACGATCCACCTGTCATTCAAGTGACCACGCCCTTAATTATGCAGAACTTTAAGTAGTGTTAATTTCGTCAGACGAGACGAGACGAGACGAAATATGTTCGTCAACGACCTTTTTTCTCATGACTAAGACGAGACGATGACAAGACTGCACTACTGTCCAAAAACGCTGACTAAGACTAAATTAACATGCATTATTGTTGAAGAAAAAAAACGAGACGAAAATGTTTTGTATAAAATAAAAACTAAGATAAAATCACTCTTCATTTTCGTCTACAATCGTCTCTGCTTTTTCATCAGCTGTTACGCCTTTAAAATATTCAGAACGAGTTCGCGGCTTCGCGCTGTTCCTCAAGTTAAGCCTCGTTGAAGCCTTGTTTACACTGCATGCGTGTGTGGCTCGTTGCGGTTACGGCTCCGGCAAGGTGTTGTTCCGTCCTCTGCGATGTCAAATCAAAGAAATTTCAAGTTTTTCAACTTCGAATCTCTTGTCGTCAGTTTCTAGTGATGTAAAATATGAGCGGGAGTTTACACAGGGTGATTATTTTGACTTCGTTTTGTATTTGAGCTGCGCGTCTTGGAGGCGAGGCACCTATCTTTAGCGAAGCGGCGCGTCGAGCCGCTTCTCAAACGCGGCGCGGCTGGTGTAAACAAGCATTGACTAGAGTGTATGGCGTTCGGACGAGGTCAAAAATATGACGTTGCAACTTGCACTCGTCTCACTGAACGTCTCACTGACGTCTTAATTTTTTGCTATTAAATCCATTCATTTTAAGACGCAGACGAGGCGTAGACGTCACGCAGACGTCACGTAAATCACGTGTGGCAGTGAAGTGTCGAGTCAGACGTTCACGCGTGATTCACGTGTAGCAGTGAAGTTATTTATTTATTTTTTCGCTAACACGTATCAGAACACGGTCCTCACACGGCTCAGTGCAGTGTGTGAGCCAATGCAGTATTTACCTGCACTTCATTCACTGCTCTCAACGGACGTGACATCTCAGTCTGAATTGTAACGTGACGTCTGCGTCTGACTTTTTTTAAATTTTTTTTGTCAGTTTTTAGTGCAACTTTTCCCCGGCAAACTCAATATACATTAATTACGTGCATATTAAATATACATATATTAATATATAACAATTTAGACTTTTTTTTTTTTTTTTTACTTTTTTAAATAGTAAAAGTATAAAGATAACATAAAAAGTATAAAGCCTAAAAGTGAAGTTTGTGTTGCTCTTAGGTATACTCATGTCGTTTAGTTTAATGAAATCCGTTTTGAAATTTTTTACATTTGGGGGTTATTGTTTTTTTTATCTTTTTACATTTTTAATATAGCCTACATGCTTGATGGCCAACCCATCGATCGCAATCAGCTGCTAGATCTGAGACTGTTGCTGTAAATAATAATAAAATACATGGAAAAATGCATTATGCCTGATTAATGTTCAGTTTTTCAAGCACCTCTCTTCTTATATTTTACATTTAAAATATAAATTAGGATTCTAATATTATTTTATCATGTTTTCCTTTCTTTTTTAAAAAGAAAATGTTAGCTTTTATTCAGCAATAATGTTAAATTGATAAGATTTCTATATTTTGAATATCTGCCAGTATTCATCAATCAATCCTGTAAAAATATCACAGAAAAATATTAAGCAGCACGATTTTTTCCGACGTTGACATTGAAGGATCATGCGTCAAAGACGACTGGAGTATGATGCTGAGAACTCAGCTTTGCATCTCAGAAATAAATATAAAGTATATTAAAATAGAAAACCATTATTTTAAATTGTAACAATATTATAATAACACTATAAACCAGACCCCGCCTCTTCAATATATAAATAAATAAAACCTTATATAAATGATTCACCAATTTTATTTGTTTGTTTATTTATTTATTTGTCGTGTCCTCGATCCTTATCGTTGCGTGAACTGAAAATAGAGCTAAACAACGATGCTGGCACTCGCTCACCAATAGATGGCGTCGTTGGCCCATGTTTAATTCATTTTATCCGACAACAGAAATAAATGATTGGGTGCTCATACAAGTATGTAAATAAATAAATAGTTTCAGTAGCCACAAGAAGAAAAGAAAACAGATAAGTTAACAAAGAAGTCATGAATAGAAGTAAAAACTACTGGAAAGAATTCTAGCAGCTGCATTATGGACTAACTTTAACTTGTTTATTGAAGATGCAGGACAACCAGATATCGTTGAGAAAAGATAAGTTTTTTTAAGCTTTATGATCAGTGGATTGTGTACCAAACAAGAAAAGATTAATTGAATAGGCTATATAAAGGTGTGCGATAGAGACAAAAATGATATCTCGATATTTTCTGGGATTTTTAGCCATAACCATAATCAGACTATATTTTAGCTGAGTCTGTCTTTCTCTCTCTCTTTCCCAAACACAGCTGATGTGCAGCCATTACAATATTTCAGTTTTGTTTTTAATGGCAAAGTGGTCAATTTCTTTTCGTTTCTTTAGTTAATTTAGAAATATTTTGGGAACATTCTATGTTTGTTAAAATCAAGTTTTTTTTTTTAAGGAACAACCGAGCGGCCAGCTGCAGGAAGCGCAATGAGCATATGTTTGATCAATTTAGCCTTCTTCACAAATCAACACGACTTGCATAAAATAATATTTATGGATGAGAAAAAAGAAAAAAGAAAAAAAAAACATGTCATGCTTTTTACCATACTAATTTAAAAAAAAATTACCCTAGATAAATGTGCACTACTGATTAAAATAAATAAATAAATAAATAAAAACAAAAAATAATAATAAAATGTGCTCGCTTTTGTCTTTTGAGGTGTAAATGTTTTATAGTATTCTAACAGATCGCCTGTCAATCACTTTGGCGAAACTATAAATCTAAATATTACAACTCCAAAATAAAAGATTGCAAATATTGTTTATTTTAGTAAAATTAGCCCATAATATAGCAGTGTTTAAACATTCGTTCTTTTGGTGTTGGTCTAGAGACTCCTAGTGGTGAATACATGCTAGAACAACTTTTTTATGATTTCTTCAAAACATCCGTGGATATACTTCGGTAAAGTTGGTTTTATATTCGCACATTCAGACTTCTGATAAATTCAGACTTTCCAATAAATGTGCAATAAATTAATGTTTGCAAATTTTAAGCAGCGACATGATATTGACAACCAACGATTGTCAACTTACAACATTTTTCACAGTCGATCAAAATAGGCAAGCATTGTTTTAATGGCATATTTACTTGTGAATGTCCATTGAATGTCCAATATAGTGTGATTAACAAGGCTATTGAATACGGATGTGCGAATGTGCGAATATAAAACCAACTTTACCGAAGTCGTGGATATGTGGAAGAAGCAATTGCATACAGAATTTTTTATATCATTTGTATAAATGTTTACTTTTTGGAATAAAAAGCTATACATAAGAAAGGTAAAAAGCACTTAATTGCTAATTAAACATAATTGAGGATAAGTGTAAACAATAATAGAGAATGAATAGGTATAATAAAGCTCTAATTAGTGTATGGAATGTGCTGGAAACCCTTGCAGCAAAGCAGACGTCACGTAGACGTCACGTCCAGGCAGTCGAACTGTAATGTGGCAGACGCAGACGTCACGTTCGGCAGACGCAGACGTGACGTTCAGTGAGACGAGTGCATGTTGCAACGTCATATTAATGAGCTCGTCCGAACGCCATAAGAGTGGCCGTGTATCAGCTCCGGTAGCCGCGTCGCAACCGTAACGAGCCGCACACGCGTGCAGTGTAAACGAGGCTTTACAGGTCTCATACGCCTGTGGCTGCAACACGAAACTGCTGAACACACAACATCCAAAGCGAACACGAGTGACAAGCGACGACGACATGCTAGCTTTTGAATTGTGTTGGTTAAAATAAAATACTCTTCAGAACAGGTTAATCATTTGTGAATGTGTCTCCTAAATCAGAAATTGAAAACCAGACACGTTTAACATTTGCATTCAACAAAAATCTTTCAACAAGTGTATTTTGTCAGGTAATTATGACATTTAACCAATGTTTGAGATATGTGAAACACTTTTTTTACTGAAATGTTTATCAGTAATAATCTCAGTAATAATGTGTTATTTTTAAAAAAAAGACTACAATTTTTTGACTAAAACTAGACTAAAATTAAAAGACTTTTAGTCGACTAAAACTTGACTAAGATACCTTGAGTTTTCTTTTGACTAAAACTAGACTAAAATGACGAGACGTTTAGTCGACTAAAACTTGACTAACAAAAAAAGATATGTGAATGACTAAATATGACTAAACTAATAAGGACATTTGGCACAAGACTAAGACTAAATTAAAAATAGGTGACGAAATTAACACTAACTTTAAGGCTTAATATAATTTAAATGGATGAGTTATAAAAAATTCACCCCCCTCAGAGTTGTCATGAAGGGCAAAATGATCAGTATAGACCATTTTATGTTTAATTTCTGTGTGCAGAGAATGACCTGCTCGATTTAAATGTGCATTATACAATATGTGTCCCACAATGCACTGTACTCAACTTGAGCTTCCATTTCCAGGGAGATATATCAACCACATTTTTTTTTTTATAATCTCCTTAACAATTTGATTGGACTGCCAAGAGTTAAGATATTTTTTATAAAAATCCACAAATCCAATTTTATAATAATCCACAAAATGGATTAAAACCACAAAATAACATTTTATTTCCAAAACCGGATGCCATTTTCTGAATACACAGTCCTGTATTTACTCCTACTTTTTAAATGTTCATCATTCCATAGAGCTTACCTTTTCACATAGGCTACTATTTAAAGAAAAGAAATGCCGTATTCACTAGTGCACAGTTGTGTTAGATTGTTATACAAAGCCCTTGATGGCAGGTCACACTGCAAAAAAATAAAGGACAAAAAACAATTAAAAAATAATTTAATTAAAATTATCTACCAAATGGGGTGAGAGAATTCTAGATGATAATGTAGAATAATCTAGTTGATATAAAAATGTATATGAACATTTAAAATGCACCAGGTTTAATCTGAGGGAAAGGTCTGGTTTCAAATAAGCATTTAAATGTATTAAAATAAGAATAATACGGAGCAACACCATGATGCTAAAAATAAGAAACTGTTAATAAACAGACCTAAAAGTAAAACATATTTTCAGTCTTTCACTATTCAAGTATGTAGAAAATGTACTTGTATGCCTATAACCTTCAAAGAAAAAAAAAAAAGAAGAAGAAGAAGCTGCCTGGGGACATTACCAAAATGGCCGCTGAGTGAACCGATTTGCCTTAAAAGGGACCTCAATATTGCTGTAGCGTTCGCCTTTTGACCATCCTTAAAAGTCGACCTTCTGATGGTCGCATTTTGGTCTAGACTGTCTAGGATAGGAATGGTAGCCAGGCATAAAATGCCTGTAAGATATGGCAGAGAGCCCGACCGCAGATCAGTGGCCTGTCTGGTCTCTGCCTTCAAGAGCTTGTCTGCTGCTGTCCTGATTTGCTCAGAGTCCCTTCAACCACCAGGAGGGAATGTACACTCTTGCTCTAACACGAGCAGCTACCGAGAATATCAATCGCAAACCTATCCGTCTCTCCCTCACTTCATCTCATTCCCTTGCTTTTCCTCCCCTCCTTATCCACGTAAATGATTAAACTCTTTGCCGTTTCAGGCACTCCCATTATCAGCAGCATATCTAATTAAATTACAGTTTAATCACAGCAGCTTTTAAATCACACAGCCCATTAACTTAAATCTTGACCAGTTATATGTGCATACGCTCACAGATGTACAAACATACAGAGAACACTTTCAATCCACACTTACAAAGCATTTTGGGGTTTTTTCCCCCTGAATTCCACTTACAAGCTCACAAGGTTCCAAAACCTGTGACTTTTTTGTTGCTGTTGTTGTTGTTGTGAACAGAAGAAGGAAAATCATGTGATCCACATGAAATGGCCCTTAAAACTTCCTTAAGGGATAGTTCACCCAAAAATAAAAGTCGTTGTTTACTCTCCCTCATGATGCTCTAAACCTGTAAGACTTACTTTGCTCTGCAGAAGACATAAGAAGATATTTAGTGGGTTTTTTTATCTATACAATAATAGTCAAAGGGGTTCAGTGGTGTGTGTGTGTGTGTGATATTGCTTAACTATATCTTGATATAGTTGCACTCTAAAAAATGCTGGGTTAAAAACAACCCAAGTTGGGTTGAAATGGACAAACCCAGCGATTTGGTTGTTTTAACCCAGCGGTTGGTTAAATGTTTGCCCAACCTGCTGGGTAGTTTTATTTAAACCAACTATTATTTATAAATTGCTATATGGCTTGCTTAAAATGAACCCAAAATAGTTGGGAAATTAAAAACCAGATGCAATTAGAGGCAACAATAATAGACAAAAGGTGAATGTTTATTAATAAGCTTTAATATTTTATTAATATAAATTTATTAATTTATTAATCATTTAATAAATGTTTATTGTTTAATAATTATTCATTGAACATTAATAAATGTTCATTCTGAATTGCAAATTTCATTTGGGATTTGAAAACTACGTAAGTCGGGGATGGGGCAGATGCGTTAATTAACTAATTAAATCAGCAGCCCTAATATACATATATAGATATATATGATAAATTGTGCAATAGGACGTGCATTTATTAAAGAGTTAATTCACCCAAAAATGAAAATTCTGTCATTAATTACTCACCCTCATGTCGTTCCACACCCATAAGACCTTCATTCATCATGCAACACAAATTAAGATATTTTTGATAAAATCCGATGGCTCAGAGAGGCCTCCGTTGAATTAATTGAATTAATTAATTTGCGATTTTAATTTGAATTAATTTGCGATTTCAAAACACTACTTCATGAAGCTCCGAAGCTTTACGACTCTTTTGTTTCGAATCAGTGGTCCAGAGCATGTATCAAACTACTAAATTCATGTGATTTCGGTAAATGAGGCTTCGTTACATCATAAGTCGAAACATTTCAAAATTTCAATGGTTTGCACGACTTTGGCAGTTTGATTCATGCTCCAAACCACTGATTTGAAACAAAAGATTCATAAGGCAGTATTTTGAAATTGCTAGTAATCCTTTAATAATGAAAACAAGGTCAATTGTGATTCCAAGTTGACTTTAAATACAACGCAGACCCTGTTTCATCCAATACGCTTTCTATCAAGCACACACACATTCACATGTGCAAGATCAGCCTCATCAGTTTACGCAGGAGCCATGAAGGGCCCATCCTGGTTTCCCATCACTTACACTGTACCCTTCATGCACCCCATTTGAATCATGTAGATCATTACTGCTGATTCTGTATAAATATGCATCAGCATGGCAGCGCAGTGCCTAGTGAGCTTTATTAGATGCCAGCTGTGCCAGGACAATGGCGCAGGATTCATATCCTGCTTTATTCATCCTTAAACACATACGCTAGTGCACGCGTGCACACTACACACACTGTCGGGTGCCAGGCTGCTGATGGAGTGTAGTTTATCCACGGCAAGTGCCAATCAGCCCTGCTGTCAAACTGGCACAATTCCCACCGCAACAAACACACAAGCATCCTTCATATTCCTCGGAATCTCATGTGTCCCTCTTCCTCATCTCCGTCTTTATCAATTCTCTCTTTCCATGTGCCAAAGGAGATAGTTATCTCTCCTCCTATAGTGCAGTCTCAGATTAATACTCGTGCTTTGAATAAGCCAAAGCAGAGAGGAGAGACGCAGATAACAGGAGTTTTCAAATCCCAAATGAAATTTGCAATTCAGAACTAAGGAAAAGGGGGGAGATTCAGAATGATGGAAAGCATCTCAAAGGAGGAATCGTGTGAATGACAAAGACTTGCTGACTTAATTTGTGCAGTGTCTCAGATAAGCCTCATTTGCAGCAGTGCATGCTGGGAAAAAAGGCAGTGGTGCATGGATAAAATCTGCCCTTAATAATGGATATGAAACAGGTAGATGACACAAGAAAGACTCTTCTGCAAGATAACGGCACTCGCTCTGGCTTCAAGTTGAAATGAGGCACGCAGACTTTCACATCTTAGAAACAAAACACAGTTCTGGTGAAAACAACATCTACAGTGTTGAAAACACAGCCTACAAACAGTAGCTCTGGTCCAAAACCCAGTGTGCTAAATTGTGTAGTAGCCATCCCAGACATACTGTACTACCAAAGTATAAAAATCAAATAAATGCAGCTTTAGTGAGCAGAGATTTTTTTAAATATTTATACACACACACAGGCACTCACATAAACACACGCACACACATATATGTATATATTAGGGGTGTAACGGTACACAAAACTCACGGTTCGGTACATACCTCGTACATGACCTAAAGTCACAGTTAGGTACGGATTCGGGACAGCAGGTGGGCAGAAAACTAAACATAAAATTGCTTTTTTATTATTAAACAGTAGTTCACTGAACAAATTGTGTCTCTGTTTTTAAATATATTAAATTAAATTATAACTAAAGTTATCTCTGCTAATGCTATAAACTATGTAGGGAGCCCTTACTTGAACATTAGGCTATCAGCAACAGAGCCCAAACTATTGGCCTAAATTCAATCGCTATTTATTTTTAGATATAATAATCAACACTTAAATAACAAATTGTATGCAAACCAGCAGCACATAAGGCAGTTTTTGTATTAACTTCAAAATCTAATTATAAAATTAAGTTTTGCTCCAATTCGTTGTTGAAATAAAATCATTTAGGGCTATATACAGTGGCTGTCATTTTCACAACAGATTTCTTTAAACATTAAATTATCAAGGCATCACTAACAGGTTAAGTCAAATATAATGAATATATAGGCTAATACATTTCATTTCTCTGGTGAACTACAAGCTGTGGACACTGAATGGCTTTTCTGAGGTAATGTTACGTGATATAGCCTAATTGTTTACAAGTTGTTTCACTGATGTCTTTCCGACGTTGAAACACTGATTGATCGATTACAAGAGATATGAATGCTTCAGTAAGTTGTACTGTATCTTTCAACATACCTTTAGATGTTCATTCATGTTAATTCTGTAACTAGTATGCTATTAAAGAGGAAGAGATGATCACATTCACTCGCGCTCCGCACTGCTGGTTGAACTGTGGCGCCTATACAGAGATCTGTCGTGCGTCAAAACGGCATTTTCTGTTTGAATTTTGTGATTTCATGGACAGAATTTTAAGGATGACACTTTGTTTATCGAAAGTAATTGCCATTAATAGAAGACCTTAATGTTGCAATGTAATGCATTCGGTACACACGTGCATCATACCAAAAGCCCTGTACGTGTACCATTACAACTGAGTATCGCAGTTTTAGTTTGGCAATACATTAATGCCCAACACTGTCAACTGTGAGACACATCTCGTGTGTATATTTGTGTGGCAGGCAAAATTCCTTCCTATGTAGCATGCTCAAAATCAGTCACTTATGAGATTACATTTTAGTTAAGATGCTGCCTTTGAAGGCAACAGACAACAAGGTAGCTTAGCAGGTTTTGTTACAGAGCTTAAAAATTCAGGTTCTAATTAGAGACAAAAAAGGTTTATTCTTTAGGTATTTATTTGGAGATCATTTCTACCTCCAAAGTACCAGAAAAGCCATCTAAAGAATGAAGGGGTGAAAATGGGACTTCATAAAAAACAAGCTCCTTGAACAGCAAGGCACTGCAAAGAACCATTGAAGAAACTTTATTTTGAATGCATAATCCTGCTATCTAGTTTTCAAGAGTTATGTTTATTATATGTTATTTTTACCTTGTGCATGCAATGTTTATTAATAAAATAACCATGCATTCAAAATCAATTAACCAAGAACAGCTTAACTTGGATCTGCGTTTGTACCAGTGTTTTGGGTATTTTTAGTCGTCTTCAGCTAATACAGTGATTCTTGTAGAATTTTCCCTGGCCAGCCTCCTCGTGAGACTCTGAGGTAATAAAGACTGCTCTGAAATGGCTGAGTATCACAGCACTTTTGTAATTATGGAGGAAATCAAACTTTCCCCTGCTCTCGGTGGACTCTGCTGGGAGAAAAAAAACTGCAAACTGTAATATAAGGGTGCATCCGGAAAGAAATTTAAGTTGAGACCTCTTATAATGTCCCAGCATGCCTTCATCTAAAAGGAGACCACAGTATATAATGTGCAATAATTCCCAAATGGCCCTTGGTTTAAAATTCATCCGCTAATGCATTTAAAAAGAGGAAAAGCCACAATTTTACAATCATTATACTGGCAGAGCATATACTGTGCAGTGTTGTTTTGATGAACTTGTTTTCTACTTTGTCACATCAAAACATGTTTTCTTCACATCACTTGCAGTGTAGACAGTGTGATGTAGCTTTGTATTTGACCCAGTGAAACTGATCTAAGGTCAGTAAATATTTGCACATTCCATTCCATGCGTAAATGAATGCAGTTCTGCTTCAATCACTAACACTGAACAGCCATGAGGTTTATCACTGAAATTCACTTATTGTATCTGAAAACATGCCACAAATAACACTGGTGGTGTCAGTCGAGGAAACAGATGGGCTGCGGCACACCTCTTTGAGGCTTTCATCTCTGCTTTATCCTTTAACACCTCCACACAGCTATAGTATAGATCGTCCTTGACGACAGCATAAATCAAGCACAGCAGTGTAAGCCTGGGTTATGTGCCAGAAAATGCATAAACTTAATTAACTTGTACCTTACAAGGTGTGCGTGCTCACAGAACTGTAATGAAAACTTAATGCAAGACCAGAATTAGCCAGATGAACTGGTGAAACAGATGTGAACTGCAATAAAGAGATTAAGGATGGAGAAATGAGGAAGGTGGAAGTGTCAAGGGGGAACAGAAAGACTATCAAAGGTTATTCATAGAGCCAGCTCAACAATAGACCTTAGATCTAACTACGTGAGGTCGCAAGCAATTAGGGACGAATGACAGGCTGTGTGTTACATTGATTTTACCATACATAGAGGAATAGACCACTCAAAATGAAAACCCTGTTGTTATTTACTCAACCTCATGCTGTTCCAAAATCAGCATTACTTTCTTCCGTGGAACACAAATGCTGATACAAAAATACAACATGGTTGAGAAAAAAAAAAAATAATAATAATCTAAAATAAAATAAAAGCTGTCATGAGAATGCTGTTTTGTCAACTTGTTTAAACACAAATAAATATAAAATAATAGTTGACATTTTTAAATAGTTGTGGCAAGGAAGGAGATTTAGAATGGATGACCTTTTCTGTGGAAAACAAAGGTGATTTTTGTAGTGATTATTCAGAACACTCTTTTCAATATAATGAAAACAACAACAACTGGGAATCCAAAAGGACAATCAAGAAAACAAATAAGACCAGGAACATGTAATTTCGATTTCATGTTGACAAAAATTCCCCTCAATCATGGTAAAATTCATTGTTAAGTACAACTGGACTGATTTTATTGTTGCTATCGACCAGTGCTATCGATTGTAGGAACAGGAATATGGAAATAAATGCCAGTTTCAAATGATAAATTATTACACATATTAGCAATAATAACTCCAGAAAAAACAATTCTTCTGCTAAGTAGCAGAGTTCATTAACAGCCGAGCTGTTAATGGCAAGCAAATGAGCATTATAATACAGAATTTGACTGATATGCATTCATAGGTGTGTTCATCTCGGCTATTTTACAGCAGCTTCAAAAGTCGCTTATCCAGTCAGATTACAGTGTCGGAAAAATGCAATCAGCCAAACTTTCTCATACATATGCATTCCTATAGATATAGATACAAAAAAAATGATTATTATCCCTGAGCTTCAAACCAAGTCAATTCCAGCACTGCTTTGCTCATTTCTATTGCTTCAATTTGCTCTGTGAAAATCATGGCTGTTGCAGGAAAACATTTCATTACAGTAATGATGGCACGATTCATCAAGCCCTCAACATGATCCATCACCGTATTATAAAAAGCCATCTGAGTTCCACAGATTTCATTGCAGAATATCCACCAGCTCACAGCTAACAGCTTTGATAAAATGCATCAAGAAACAAAAAATGGAACGAAAGGACAAATAACTGGGGGGGACAAAAGGAAAGCTGGGCAATTTGCTCAAGGTCACGGGATTCTAGACCGAGCCGGCATTCTGGGGGACAGACTCTCTAAGGAAGGAATACAAAAGATTGGGCGGGAGGAAGTCAGCTGCTTCTTGCTGAGCTGACATTTTCGATTATGTCTTTCTTCGAGAAATGTCTAAACGGAAGTGCTTCCGCATGACGGTTTCATAGTTATTCATAGCACCAATTGTATGTTACATTTATCTCCATTCTTCGTATGCTGGGTCATTAATTTAAGACATTATCTACAGCATTGTGTTGGAAAATAAACCGTTTGTCCTCTGTAATCTCAGTTTGTCCTTTCAGGATGACTTCCGCTGCATTTGACACACACCATCGGCCAGCGGTTTTGTCCTCCTGTGGATCATGAGGGAGAGCATGAGCCATGGAGATTAGCCCTCCACGCTCAATAGCCCTCAACTGCAATGCTAAAGTACTTCCAGGTCATTTTAGCAGTTCAAATGGATGTCTGGCACACTCACGCTGGAATAGTTACGTTTTCCTAAATTCAACGGATCGATGAGCATCAGTATTTCAACAGTTTATATGGCTCTTGTTATATCCTAGAGTGCCAAATGAAATCAATTTTATGGAAGATGTAGATAATACTGGACAAACGGCAATATAATATCTAGAGAGCAGAGTGGTCAGATGGCCTAAATAATGATAAATGAAGATTGTGACAAAAAAAAAAAAATTACATGAAAAAAATGCACAAACTTGCTTATAAATACTCAAACTTGCATCATTTTGAATTTTTTTTTGCAATGTTTCAGTCAATCAACCTTCCTCAGCCTCAAGCCTGAGGAAAGTCGATAAACAGAAACGTTGCAAATAAAATTTCGAATTTCGAGAGAAAAAAAAGAGAAAAATGTATAAATCCCACACACTACAAACTTTCAGTCAATCAAAGTTCCTTAGCATCAGCCTCCAGCAAAATGTTGCAAATACAATTTTATGATGCTGCAAGTTTGTGCAGGAGTTATAATTTTTTTTAATTTTTTGTGTTTATATCGGACTTATCGCACCTATTAATGAGTCGGGTGTTCTATTTGACAATAATTTCATAAAATACAAGTTTTTAAATAAATAAATACATTTTAGTAACATTATATTTTTTAAGTAACAATCTATTTTTGCATAAAAATAAATTACAATAAAAAAATAAATGTTACTTAGTACAATTAAAATATTGCGATTTAAAGCATGTATAATAAGCATATGGACTTATCAGCAATATTTTTTATAAACATTTTTCATTGTAGAATTGTGTTCATTGTGGCATACATGGAATGCCATTGTCACTTCATACTGTATGTGACATGCCAAAAATTCAGTTAAGTTCATATCAGTTGGAGTATAGATCTGATGTACTTCTCTGGTATCACCTTTGCTTAAAGCATGCAACATATCATCGTGAAACATGTCTCTTATGTCCCTTTTTACTGTTATCTGCTTTGAGACCAGATGGCATCTGCAATTCCCACGCTTCCACTTTTCAAAGTTATGAGAAAACTCTGCCACTTCTCGCTTGGAGACAAACATTCGCCCTGACGACAGAGCAATAAAGTCACAAATTAAATATTCACAATATGTTCCAATTAACACTATTACTTTAATTCTCATTATGGCAAATGTGGAAGTGATGAGATAAATAACTTGAAGTATCATCTTCCCACACAGACAGCTATTTTTCTGATATGAATCAGTAAGATTTGGGTGGAAGATCAGGTGAGCCCACAGATTATAAACTTTGAGTGGGAAGAGGGTGACAAGAGTGGTGGTGTGAGTCAGTGGCAGCCATCAGTGTGGGGAAATGCTTAAGGGGACATATTATTGCAAAATTGGTAACACTTTAGATTACAGCCTGGAAAGTACTGCGTAATTACAACGAATTTACAGCATAACGTTCAATAATTATAGTGTAACTATACAGTAAGTATGTGTAAGTATAGGGGAACAATTTGTAAAGTATTGGGAATAAAGGGGTAACAACCAGGAAAATAATAAATTATTTATACTGTAAATATTTTATATCTAAGGGGTACTTATGACATATAACTAAGGGGTAAATATGACATTACGGGCCGTAAATTAAAGTGGAGCTTGTTACCCTCTTATTTCATGTAGTTACAGGGTAAATATGACATTACGGGCCGTAAATTAAAGTGGTGCTTGTTACCCTCTTATTTCATGTAGTTACAGGGTAAATATGACATTACGGGCCGTAAATTAAAGTGGAGCTTGTTACCCTCTTATTTCATGTAGTTACAGGGTAAATATGACATTACGGGCCGTAAATTAAAGCGGAGCTTGTTACCCTCTTATTTCATGTAGTTACAGGGTAAATATGACATTACGGGCCGTAAATTAAAGTGGTGCTTGTTACCCTCTTATTTCATGTAGTTACAGGGTAAATATGACATTACGGGCCGTAAATTAAAGCGGAGCTTGTTACCCTCTTATTTCATGTAGTTACAGGGTAAATATGACATTACGGGCCGTAAATTAAAGTGGTGCTTGTTACCCTCTTATTTCATGTAGTTACAGGGTAAATATGACATTACGGGCCGTAAATTAAAGCGGAGCTTGTTACCCTCTTATTTCATGTAGTTACAGGGTAAATATGACATTACGGGCCGTAAATTAAAGTGGTGCTTGTTACCCTCTTATTTCATGTAGTTACAGGGTAAATATGACATTACGGGCCGTAAATTAAAGCGGAGCTTGTTACCCTCTTATTTCATGTAGTTACAGGGTAAATATGACATTACGGGCCGTAAATTAAAGCGGAGCTTGTTACCCTCTTATTTCATGTAGTTACAGGGTAAATATGACATTACGGGCCGTAAATTAAAGTGGTGCTTGTTACCCTCTTATTTCATGTAGTTACAGGGTAAATATGACATTACGGGCCGTAAATTAAAGCGGAGCTTGTTACCCTTTTATTTCATGTAGTTACAGGGTAAATATGACATTACGGGCCGTAAATTAAAGCGGAGCTTGTTACCCTTTTATTTCATGTAGTTACAGGGTAAATATGACATTACGGGCCGTAAATTAAAGTGGAGCTTGTTACACTCTTGTTTCATGTAGTTACAGGGTAAATATGACATTACGGGCCGTAAATTAAAGCGGAGCTTGTTACCCTCTTATTTCATGTAGTTACAGGGTAAATATGACATTACGGGCCGTAAATTAAAGCGGAGCTTGTTACCCTCTTATTTCATGTAGTTACAGGGTAAATATGACATTACGGGCCGTAAATTAAAGTGGTGCTTGTTACCCTCTTGTTTCATGTAGTTACAGGGTAAATATGACATTACGGGCCGTAAATTAAAGCGGAGCTTGTTACCCTATTATTTCATGTAGTTACAGGGTAAATATGACATTACGGGCCGTAAATTAAAGTGGTGCTTGTTACCCTCTTATTTCATGTAGTTACAGGGTAAATATGACATTACGGGCCGTAAATTAAAGTGGTGCTTGTTACCCTCTTATTTCATGTAGTTACAGGGTAAATATGACATTACGGGCCGTAAATTAAAGCGGAGCTTGTTACCCTCTTATTTCATGTAGTTACAGGGTAAATATGACATTACGGGCCGTAAATTAAAGCGGAGCTTGTTACCCTCTTATTTCATGTAGTTACAGGGTAAATATGACATTACGGGCCGTAAATTAAAGCGGAGCTTGTTACCCTATTATTTCATGTAGTTACAGGGTAAATATGACATTACGGGCCGTAAATTAAAGTGGTGCTTGTTACCCTCTTATTTCATGTAGTTACAGGGTAAATATGACATTACGGGCCGTAAATTAAAGTGGTGCTTGTTACCCTCTTATTTCATGTAGTTACAGGGTAAATATGACATTACGGGCCGTAAATTAAAGCGGAGCTTGTTACCCTCTTATTTCATGTAGTTACAGGGTAAATATGACATTACGGGCCGTAAATTAAAGCGGAGCTTGTTACCCTCTTATTTCATGTAGTTACAGGGTAAATATGACATTACGGGCCGTAAATTAAAGTGGTGCTTGTTACCCTCTTGTTTCATGTAGTTACAGGGTAAATATGACATTACGGGCCGTAAATTAAAGCGGAGCTTGTTACCCTATTATTTCATGTAGTTACAGGGTAAATATGACATTACGGGCCGTAAATTAAAGTGGAGCTTGTTACCCTCTTATTTCATGTAGTTACAGGGTAAATATGACATTACGGGCCGTAAATTAAAGTGGAGCTTGTTACCCTCTTGTTTCATGTAGTTACAGGGTAAATATGACATTACGGGCCGTAAATTAAAGTGGAGCTTGTTACACTCTTGTTTCATGTAGTTACAGGGTAAATATGACATTACGGGCCGTAAATTAAAGTGGAGCTTGTTACCCTCTTGTTTCATGTAGTTACAGGGTAAATATGACATTACGGGCCGTAAATTAAAGTGGAGCTTGTTACCCTCTTATTTCATGTAGTTACAGGGTAAATATGACATTACGGGCCGTAAATTAAAGCGGAGCTTGTTACCCTCTTATTTCATGTAGTTACAGGGTAAATATGACATTACGGGCCGTAAATTAAAGCGGAGCTTGTTACCCTCTTATTTCATGTAGTTACAGGGTAAATATGACATTACGGGCCGTAAATTAAAGCGGAGCTTGTTACCCTATTATTTCATGTAGTTACAGGGTAAATATGACATTACGGGCCGTAAATTAAAGTGGTGCTTGTTACCCTCTTATTTCATGTAGTTACAGGGTAAATATGACATTACGGGCCGTAAATTAAAGTGGTGCTTGTTACCCTCTTATTTCATGTAGTTACAGGGTAAATATGACATTACGGGCCGTAAATTAAAGCGGAGCTTGTTACCCTCTTATTTCATGTAGTTACAGGGTAAATATGACATTACGGGCCGTAAATTAAAGCGGAGCTTGTTACCCTCTTATTTCATGTAGTTACAGGGTAAATATGACATTACGGGCCGTAAATTAAAGCGGAGCTTGTTACCCTCTTATTTCATGTAGTTACAGGGTAAATATGACATTACGGGCCGTAAATTAAAGCGGAGCTTGTTACCCTCTTATTTCATGTAGTTACAGGGTAAATATGACATTACGGGCCGTAAATTAAAGTGGTGCTTGTTACCCTCTTGTTTCATGTAGTTACAGGGTAAATATGACATTACGGGCCGTAAATTAAAGCGGAGCTTGTTACCCTATTATTTCATGTAGTTACAGGGTAAATATGACATTACGGGCCGTAAATTAAAGTGGTGCTTGTTACCCTCTTATTTCATGTAGTTACAGGGTAAATATGACATTACGGGCCGTAAATTAAAGTGGTGCTTGTTACCCTCTTATTTCATGTAGTTACAGGGTAAATATGACATTACGGGCCGAGCTTGTTACCGTCTTATTTCATGTAGTTACAGGGTAAATATGACATTACGGGCCGTAAATTAAAGCGGAGCTTGTTACCCTCTTATTTCATGTAGTTACAGGGTAAATATGACATTACGGGCCGTAAATTAAAGCGGAGCTTGTTACCCTCTTATTTCATGTAGTTACAGGGTAAATATGACATTACGGGCCGTAAATTAAAGCGGAGCTTGTTACCCTATTATTTCATGTAGTTACAGGGTAAATATGACATTACGGGCCGTAAATTAAAGTGGAGCTTGTTACCCTCTTATTTCATGTAGTTACAGGGTAAATATGACATTACGGGCCGTAAATTAAAGTGGAGCTTGTTACCCTCTTGTTTCATGTAGTTACAGGGTAAATATGACATTACGGGCCGTAAATTAAAGTGGAGCTTGTTACACTCTTGTTTCATGTAGTTACAGGGTAAATATGACATTACGGGCCGTAAATTAAAGTGGAGCTTGTTACACTCTTGTTTCATGTAGTTACAGGGTAAATATGACATTACGGGCCGTAAATTAAAGTGGAGCTTGTTACCCTCTTATTTCATGTAGTTACAGGGTAAATATGACATTACGGGCCGTAAATTAAAGCGGAGCTTGTTACCCTCTTATTTCATGTAGTTACAGGGTAAATATGACATTACGGGCCGTAAATTAAAGCGGAGCTTGTTACCCTCTTATTTCATGTAGTTACAGGGTAAATATGACATTACGGGCCGTAAATTAAAGCGGAGCTTGTTACCCTATTATTTCATGTAGTTACAGGGTAAATATGACATTACGGGCCGTAAATTAAAGTGGTGCTTGTTACCCTCTTATTTCATGTAGTTACAGGGTAAATATGACATTACGGGCCGTAAATTAAAGTGGTGCTTGTTACCCTCTTATTTCATGTAGTTACAGGGTAAATATGACATTACGGGCCGTAAATTAAAGCGGAGCTTGTTACCCTCTTATTTCATGTAGTTACAGGGTAAATATGACATTACGGGCCGTAAATTAAAGCGGAGCTTGTTACCCTCTTATTTCATGTAGTTACAGGGTAAATATGACATTACGGGCCGTAAATTAAAGTGGTGCTTGTTACCCTCTTATTTCATGTAGTTACAGGGTAAATATGACATTACGGGCCGTAAATTAAAGCGGAGCTTGTTACCCTATTATTTCATGTAGTTACAGGGTAAATATGACATTACGGGCCGTAAATTAAAGTGGAGCTTGTTACCCTCTTATTTCATGTAGTTACAGGGTAAATATGACATTACGGGCCGTAAATTAAAGTGGAGCTTGTTACCCTCTTATTTCATGTAGTTACAGGGTAAATATGACATTACGGGCCGTAAATTAAAGCGGAGCTTGTTACCCTATTATTTCATGTAGTTACAGGGTAAATATGACATTACGGGCCGTAAATTAAAGCGGAGCTTGTTACCCTATTATTTCATGTAGTTACAGGGTAAATATGACATTACGGGCCGTAAATTAAAGCGGAGCTTGTTACCCTATTATTTCATGTAGTTACAGGGTAAATATGACATTACGGGCCGTAAATTAAAGTGGAGCTTGTTACCCTCTTATTTCATGTAGTTACAGGGTAAATATGACATTACGGGCCGTAAATTAAAGTGGAGCTTGTTACCCTCTTGTTTCATGTAGTTACAGGGTAAATATGACATTACGGGCCGTAAATTAAAGTGGAGCTTGTTACACTCTTGTTTCATGTAGTTACAGGGTAAATATGACATTACGGGCCGTAAATTAAAGTGGAGCTTGTTACACTCTTGTTTCATGTAGTTACAGGGTAAATATGACATTACGGGCCGTAAATTAAAGTGGAGCTTGTTACCCTCTTATTTCATGTAGTTACAGGGTAAATATGACATTACGGGCCGTAAATTAAAGTGGAGCTTGTTACACTCTTGTTTCATGTAGTTACAGGGTAAATATGACATTACGGGTCGTAAATTAAAGTGGAGCTTGTTACACTCTTGTTTCATGTAGTTACAGGGTAAGTAATTAATAAAATGTAAACAATCTCATATCACTGACTCCGAAACCTTTATTTTAAAAACAACTTTATTAAAAACAGGTCTACAACACTTATTATTCATTTTTTTAAATCAACTTTTCATTTCAAACTCTAAAGTCCTGACAGAAAGTAACAAGTTTTGTAAATTTTTTGGTTGTTGTTGTTTTTCGCTTGGCTTCCACCTGCTCTTGTTTCTCGGCTGATGAATCTTAAGAAGGAATCCCGTCGCTATTCAGTATTCTAAGAAAATACAGTACACCCTGGAATTTTCTCATGGTTTAGGCTATTCATCTTTTCGCTTCTGACCAACTGTCACCAGCGCCTGCATGAGAGTCGACTTTGCGTTCGATGAAGCACATTGAAATGAGCAACGTGAAGCTTTCATGACGTTCTTGCGGGCGATTCGTGTGAAACTCGCGCGAGAACTGCCATCTCTGTTATTCTGTCTTGTGTGTTTCTCATTCTCATTATCTGTTATTCTGTGTATTTTGTTGTGAGCATTACTAAAAAAATAATTAAAAAAAAAAAACTGACGGCATCCAACATCTGTGTGAGTTTCTCAGCACGCCTACGTCACGCTTCAAGTTACGTCAAGCAGGAACTCTCAACCCTCGCGTGCACGCACAGGAGACAGCTGGTTGAAAGTTTTAAAAATATTCAAATATTTGGTATTTGTCTTACAAATACGTATCGTTTCAGTTCAGAAGACATTGATTCATCCATTAGGGTCGTATGGATTACTGTAGTTATTGCTGTTTGATGCTTCGACTTTTAGGAACATGTGAGCTTGCATTATAAAGCATTACCAGATGATTTATTTTTTTCCTAAAATCCTTTTTGTGTTCATCTTAAGAAGGAAAGTCGTATACATCTCAGATGGCATGAGGGTAAAAGATGAGTAAACGGTGAGCACATTTCCGGGTGTTCTGTATTTTTTAAATACAGAATAGCAAATGGGATTCCCTCTTAAGATTCATCAGTGGAAAGAAAGAAAAAGAGGAACAAGAGGAGGAGGAAGCCAAGCAAGAGAAACAAATAAGAAGTGTTGTAACTTTAAATCTGTTTTGAAATAAGTTGTTTTTCAAATAAAGTTTTCCAAGTGATATGACTGTTTGCGTTTTTATTTATTTATTTATTTTTATTAATTACTTACCCTGTAACTACATGAAATAAGAGGGTAACAAGCTCCAGTTTAATTTACGGCCCTTAATGTCATATTTACCCCTTAGTTATGTCATACATACCCCTTAGTTATAAAATATTAAAAGTATGAATAATTTGTTATTTTTCCTGGTTGTTACCCCTTTATTCCCAATACTTCACATATTGTTCCCCTATACTTACACATACTTACTGTATAGTTACACTATAATTATTGAAAGTTACGCTGTAAATTTGTTGTAATTACGCAGTACTTTCCGGGCTGTAATCTAAAGTGTTACAGCAAAATTCACTTTTACATGGTAAAATGTTATGTTTGAACATAAATGAGTGTCAGCAGTGTGTGTACACAACCCCCCTATAATGGTAAAAATCCACCAACTCCTTGTTTTAATCCCCATAAATCATAAGCAGTGTCTCAGAATAAGCTGTTTGCAGTTTCTATGCAATGTGACATCACATTGCACAGGCTCCACCCACGACTGCTGATGGACTCTTCCATATTAGCATGTTTATCTCCATTTAACAGCAGCATTCAAGTAAGAAATGTATTCTTATTAAAGCTACTAAAGTTGCTTTCAAGAGCAATGAACAATAAGACTAAACTTGTTGAGCTATATAACAACAATTCATTTTTTTGTCTATAAATATATCAAAACAGTTGTTCCCTTGTCTATTAAAACATGTAATATTTTAAAGCATCTACAAAATAAAACCGGAAACCGAGGCAAACAGAGGTTAACGCGGGTATGACGCAATTGACAGGTTAAAATTGCAATTTGCTCACGATTTACAAATAGTTGAAAACATTTGGGATATTGTAAGTACTCAAGATATATAACACTGGCCTAGTGGTTTTTGGATATTTTACTGCAAAAATATTACATATTGCACCTTTAACTGGTATAATAGATGATCTGCGGGGTATTTTGATTGGGGACACCTGAGAATTCCTTATTACGGAATTTATATGGGTCAGGAGGCATAATTAAATGTGTTAATTTCTTTTTTGTACATTTTTTACATTTACTAAATTGGCACTTTCAGTTGACAGTCCTTTCATTTGGGCAAATCATTCTCAAGGTAACATCTTCAATGAGCTTTTTCACATATTTTCCACTCTCGCCAGATGAATGCAGCCCACATTTGATAGGAAAAAAAGCAAATTTGCTCAGGCCAGTGGAGGTGGTCTTCAGATTGGAAAAACAAGGCAATGAAGAAGTCCTATGCATGTTAGATCAATAGCATTGGGCGTCCGTAAACGCTTTCCAGTGCAGTAATTGGTGTTTGATTACATGCGTTCAGCCGTGCTCATATCCACAGTGACAGGTGCCTATTGGAGATGAAAGAAATGAGGGATGAAGGAGGGGTAAACTGAAGGGGTAAGGACCAACGAGAGGCATCTCATTAAACACTGATAGCACTCGATGAGTGTGAAATTGCGTTTTGTGAGTTGTCGTGGTGTGTTATCGCACTGATCTAATAACGACTCAGTGGAGACTGGCACGCTAAAACAACTCTGGCACATTGTAATGACCTGAGTGTGACTCTCAGAGAGAGGACAAAAATGGGGATGATGTATGTTAGCATACTTTGACAGCACAGCAACAGTAATAGATGACTGGAGTGTCGCAGGGGCACTTTTGACAAGGGACGCAGAGGAATAACGCATCTGCCTATTACTGTCCTGTCAAACCATAAAAAATGAACAAACAAACAAAGTAAAAACAAAGCATGCAAAAAAACAAAACAAAACAAGGGACCAAAACGAATTAATGAATGTGGTATACTTTATCCTGACAAAATTTAAAAATGAATAAATAAATTTAATATAAATAAATGCCTTTAAAATTAAATAACTAAATATTAAAATGAATAAAACTTAAAAATAGTAAAAGAGAGGAAGAAGATTTCGATATGTTTAACATTCATGTGTTTAAATTTTGTGCTGTTTAATATATAACATACATTTCTACAACCAAAAGCATCATTAAAAAAAAAAAAAAAAATGAAATTAGATCATTGTTTTTACTAAAGAAACTCCTCACTTCAGTTCAAGGTCCACAGCAGCAGACCAGGGGAACATAAAATTACCATAACTCACTATGAAGAAATCAATAAATCAGGTAGCACAAATTATTCCACCAAAAACTATTTCATTCCTGAGAACCACTCTAATACCTTTTTAAATAGACACTCCAGAGTGAACAAGCCTCTTGAGTATTGAATTTGCTGAAGCAGACAGTTGACCAGCACAAACCTATGTGTCTCAATACCTCAACAGTCATTCTGATACAGATTACACAAAAAATAACTAACAATGCTGCAGTCTAAAACAGCCAAGCTTAAAGCTGGCAAAAAACAGAAGTTGTAACAGTCTTTTTTTGCCTATTGTGATGCATATCCGAGTGAAACGGCTTCTCGAAAAAGAAAAATGAAGGGCGGGACTGGATTTTGTTAATTGGAAATTGATTGGATGGTTGTAGTTTGCTATTGTTGTGATCACATGTGAGTGACAGGTTGTCCCATCCTCGACCCAGTAAACACATCATCAGAGAAGAGATGTTGCTGCAGGAAGGAGGGGAAGTTATTTTGATTAATGATTACGAGGGTATGTGCATTTAAAATAATAATAATAATGTGCATGGATAAATCATTTATAATAAATACTGAAATATTCCATTAAAAATAGGAATTGTCAATTTTGATTTCATGTTTACTTTAAATGGTACTGTACTTGTACAGTAGAACACAAGTAACAAGATTTTAATCCAATTCCAAAAAGATGGCAAATTTAGCATTATATACAATACAATCTTATTATTCTAATGTGTAGTTTATATAGTAACATTCGTCAAACAACAATAACAATAACATGTATTTTTTTTAAAAAACATGAATACTAATTATTTTATATCTTGGAGAATATAAATATAGCACTTCGTTCCTTTCTTGTATTACAATAACAAGGCGCATGTTGCTATATAATCAAACACAATCCCGAAAATAACTGTGACAGCAGACAACTAATGCATGGCATTGAATTCTTGGAAAGGGCTCTTTCATTGTCTCTGGAACCATGGGATTCCAACTACAAGCAGGAATGCTGGGAAGTGCTTTCGTTTCTCTGTTTTGTGTTTGGTAGGATAATAAGATTACGTGCGACTCCTGGCAAATCTACCGCCTCAGAAGATAAGGCCAATTACTCTGTTGTCTGCAATGGCAGACAAGAAACAGAGAATAAGACGGCTTCTTTGGATCTTATGTGATGATGGGAGGGAAAGTCAATCTACTCAACAATAACGACGTTTTATATCGAAGAATGTTTGTTGTTTGTTTATGTGGTGGGTGTTGACAAAGCTTCTTAGTACAGCTAAGGTTAAGAAAGTAAAACACTCAGCTGTTTACTTTGAGAGGCTGGAGGAAAAAAAAGAGAGAGAGAGATAAATGAAAGACTACAAGCCGCTAAGATGATAAAAGTGACACCTGAAAAGACTCAAAGCCACATAATCGCATTAAAACATTACAACAAACTTAGCCATCCTGTTTGGTATGCTACAGGCGGCGGGCTGAACTAAAGCTAAAAGGGAACAGCTGTGCTTTGGACACTAATACTTTAAAATGAGTACATTAACACATGTATGTAGACTCATAAACCATGTAGCTAAACACAAGAGGCTTAATAACATGCCAACTAGACATTTCATGGGCATTTCAAATAAACATACTGATCTAGTACATATTTCTGTACATTTGGATAGACATTGATATCTACACATTGGTTTTGCTGGTGTTTCTGAGGCACAAAATCAACAAAAAGCTTGTAAGTGTACATTTACATGACAATGATGTACTACAAAGTTTTTCCTTTGAGCTTTTCGCGTACAGTTATACAAATGACGTTGTCAAAACGATCCCATGCCAGGCCAGTAGTTGGCGATGTCACTACGTGCTTATAGACTGAACAACATAATATGCCCATGATGTCACCATTTACAAAAAAATATGCGTTTTTAAAGTTTACACAGAAACAAAAACAGTTTTGTATCAAAAAACTGTATTTTCAGCCCTCCAAAACACTGTTGTTGTGTAAATGAACGAAATAATAATGATAAAACTTAATCCTCTTCATCAGTGGTGCCCAATCCTGCTCCTGGAGGGTCAACACACCTGCCTGGAGGTTTCTAGTAATCCTGAAGACCTTGATTTGCTGGTTTAGGTGTGTTTAATTAGGGTTGGAGCTAAACTCTGCAGGACATTGGCACTGCAAAAGCAGGACTGGACAGCCTTGCCTTAATTACATACAAATATTAATAATAAATGCAAATGTTACAAATTTACAAATATTCTGTTCAGGCTGACAGAACATTTCTTTCATGGAATTTATAGATTGATTGTACTGAATTAAAAAATTACATTAATATTTAATGTTGTTAACTAAGATGAAACTATTAAAAAATATTTTTTAATCATTGAAATAAAGGTGAAAAACAATAAAATATAAATATAAGATAAAAAATTAAAAATTTGGCAACTAACTGACTTTTAATAAAACTAAATCTGACAGACAAGCAAAAACTAATAAAAACGCCCAAATTACTGAATCTATAATTAAAATAAAAACTGAAAATATGAAAATAAAAGCTAAAAATATCAACGTATACTCTCATAGTAAATAATACTAAAATAACACTGTTCAAGTGCACTAAATGCATTTACCTACAGTAATCAGACATTTAAAATGGCTTCATGCTGTTCTTAATGATTTGTAAAGCCCAAATGATCAAACTCTGCCATACAAAAACTGCCAATGACTGTACTTTTATTAAAAGTCACATCTATAAATAAACTTGACATTAAAAAGTTCTTTCTTGGACAAATGTTACTCAAGAGCTGTGCTGTAGATTCTTGTGCCCGAGTACTAAACTCACCTGTGATTCCTAAGGATTAAGATTTCTACGTCCCTAAAATTATAGAAATATATTTTAAAGAGCATGTATCAGTGTCTATTCAAACATAAAACATTTAAAGTCAAGTGTGTAATTGCTGCTCCACTAGCATCACCAAATCAAACTCAAGTTTACCAAACAATCCTCCACCTCCCATTAGAAACAGACAGCCCATCCTAAACTCACACCAATAATGCTGTGTTGGGCTGGGATGCTCAAATAAGTGGAATGTTACAATTGCAACAGCTGAGAAAGTAAAAATCTTTATGCTTTAAGTGCACACATTGTACAAATACCTGCAAAAAGTGGTAAAACATATGTACAAATGCACACAGAAATCACATAGAAATAGCACATCAATACTGTGCCTAAAATTTTTGCTGTTTATCCTCAAGGCGTCTGGTGCAGCAGGGGTGGTTATACCCCTGAGATTTGAGGCCACACTCTGATGAGCAAAGATGACACACACATAGTTGGCTTACACAGAGTACTGGGTAAAGCTCTAATGCGTCTGTTTCCTCCCTCTCTCTCAATCAATCCTGAACAAATATCTGATTCCATCAGATTAACAGCCTCAGTTTCGACAATTGCCACGGCGTGCCTTGGGGAGACCAAATTCACGCTTTGTGCGCCAATATCCGTGTTGCTACAACTGTGCCAATTCTATATGTCAAGCTTATTTGGTGAGATTAGAAGACACCCATGGAAGAGAAACCAGGAGAACAGGCATGGAAAGAGAAAGGATACAGGTCAATGACAAAAAAAACAAAACTCCAAACTCATTTGAGTGACCTCATCATGACAAGACGCACAAAGTTGGTTCCAAATCCAGCTGGGACTGATAACTCCCTTTAGCATTACAAAGACAATCAATAACGTAGTCTGAGCATGCATAATTATTACGGCGGGGGACTAGAAGAAACACACAAGTCAAAGAGGGGTCCTCAATTACCTACAAGCAGTGGAGTGGGCACCATGCTGTCAAATGATTGGTTTTCTCGGCAGCCCTGTGTATTCTTCTGAACCAGGGGTGTCTCAGCACTGAATAAAAAGCCATGAAGGTGACTAGCATCACGGTATATAGCCTACTGCTATACACACTAAATGCATCCTATTAGTGATTTCAAAAAGTACTGAAAGACTGAATGACTGGGAAATGGCTCTTTTCAAACACTGCGTTCTTTGTTAAGTGATTCTTAATACATTCTTGACAAGATATCAGTGTAAACATTTACATCTTAAGTGAATCTAAATAGAAGTGGCAAAAATGTGATGTTACAATAGATCTGACAGATAGACTTATACTGTAAGAGCTATCCTGTTGTCTATTATGTCATTCATAAAAAAAGCAATATTCACAAGATTCACAAGCAGCAACTTTAATAAAGCCATACCATTATACTTGAAAAGCACACTTAATAACGTGATTCTTTGTTTTTTGTTCTCTTACTTATTCTTTACTTATGTTTTCTGAAGTAACATTTACATATTTGAAAAATACTCAAAGGCTGCATGCCATTGTTTTAATGTATTTTTTATTTATTTAATAAAAAAAAAAAAACATGAAAATCCAGCACACTATCTATTGTACTTGCAAAAATATAAAAAATTCTTTATTGAGCGCAATGTTTCGGTCCCATGACCTTCATCAGGCATCCACATGGGAATTTTTTATATTTTTGCAAGTACAGTCTGCGTAATTTTCTTGTTTTTTAAAATAATTTTTGGAGAAAAACTTGAAAACAATAATCTTTGTTTTACTAACTCACGCATACACATGCATGCATACCCACCCCTTCATACACACTATACTTATATACACACACATGTCAAAACACAGATGTTCTCAAAAGAACTGCTTTTACAATGCTGGCTCTTAATTAGAAAAGAGATGCTTCTAGATAAATTACATAACTGAAGCAATTAGTGATAAATTTAATTTCCATCCTCATAACACAGATCTAAGTCTCTTGAATAGAACACAAATGACATTTTAATAATGGCAGTATTTTAAATTCATTCAGTTTAATTCAACAGGCTCTGAAATTAGTCACAGAACCACAACAATGTAAGTGATATAAAAAGCCAAGCTTGCAGGATATGTAAAAGATTTTAGCAAGCATTTAGAAGTTTAGAAGCAATTGTACAGCAAAAATAAAGATAGACAGAAAGGTAAAGAGACGGAACCAAGCTGCGTGTTTGGTTGGACACCACCACAAACAAATGATACAGACACTTGCTAATCCAGCACGTCACTGTAGTTAATGAAGTTGTGCAGCTGTAGTGCTGAGGATGCCAGATTTGGGTCTGTAATTTGCATCCCTTCAGAGTTATTTCTCCACAGTAACATCTTCCATGGAGCGATGGATTTTTCACACATTGTTTCACACAATTTGATTTAACATCACACCATATTATGCCAGCAGAACAGTGACAAAATACTGACCATGAACTTGTAAAGTGTCATTTTATCGGAAAATTGCACAGCAAACTTATCTCTATCCTCTCTGTCTTTGAAAGATGTTATCGGCTTTATCACAAAGGTACCCCCCTAAAAAAAGTGTCATTATCAGGCAAAATCTATTTTACCAATTCACAGACAAATCATTATTATGCATGAAACATGTATATTGTAATAATATAGGTTCAAACTAATAGAAGAAATCAGCTCACGCAATTTACATAAACGCAACCAGAGAAGATGGAAAAATTACAGAGGGCAACAGCTTTTGTTTCTGCTCTGACAACTCAGTAAATGTGTGTTAGAAATCAAGAATGGTGAGAGAAAATTGTGCTTGGTATGTCTTTCATCTTCCAACCAAACTTGTGTCTTCAGCCGACAAAGTTTAAATCCTATCTGGCTAGCACACTTCTCATAATGTTTACGCATTAGGTCAGTAGGTGGAGAGTAGGCGGCCTTTTGTGGCTGTTTGAATGCATTCGACCACATGAGCGTTTACACTACAAAAGCAATCCGGCTAAATGCTTTTTTAACTACCTCTGGAAACGGTCAAAAGTGGACAAGCTCAAAAAGTTTTTGACCCTGTTTACACCTGTAGCGCCGTCCACTTGTGAACAGATTGACAAAAACACATCTTACTACCAGGTGTAAATGGGGCCTTAGTTCCTACAAATATCGAAATTATGTCATCATACACAAACCATGTGTCAAATCCAAATCATGTTGTTTCAAACCCATATAACTTTCTTTCTTCACTGAAACACAAAAAGAACATACTGTATAAAAGTATACAAGTATCATACAAACCCGATTCCAAAAAAGTTGGGACACTGTACAAATTGTGAATAAAAACAGAATGCAATGATGTGGAAGTTTCAAATTTCTATATTTTATTCAGAATACAACATAGATGACATATCAAATGTTTAAACTGAGAAAATGTGTCATTTTAAGGGAAAATAAATTGATTTTAAATTTCATGGCATCAACACATCTTAAATGTTTACCACTGTGTGGCATCCCCTCTTCTTTTTATAACAGTCTGCAAACATCTGGGGACTCAAGTTTAGGAACAGGAATGTTGTCACATTCTTGTCTAATACAGGCTTCTAGTTGCTCAACTGTCTTAGGTCTTCTTTGTCGCATCTTCCTCCTTATGATGCGCCGAATGTTTTCTATGGGTGAAAGATCTGGACTGCAGGCTGGCCATTTCAGTACCCGGATCCTTCTTCTACGCAGTCATGATGTTGTAATTGATGCAGTATGTGGTCTGGCATTGTCATGTTGGAAAATGCAAGGTCTTCCCTGAAAGAGACGACGTCTGGATGGGAGCATATGTTGTTCTAGAACTTGGATATACCTTTCAGCATTGATGGTGCCTTTCCAGATGTGTAAGCTGCCCATGCCACACGCACTCATGCAACCCCATACCATCAGAGATGCAGGCTTCTGAACTGAGCGCTGATAACAACTTGGGTTGTCCTTGTCCTTTTTAGTCATGGCGTCCCAGTTTTCCAAAAAGAACTTCAAATTTTGATTCATCTGACCACAGAACAGTTTTGCCACTTTGCCACAGTCCATTTTAAATGAGCCTTTGCCCAGAGAAAACGCCTGCGCTTCTGGATCATGTTTAGATATGGCTTCTTTTTTGACCTATAGAGTTTTAGCCGGCAACGGCGAATGGCACGGTGGATTGTGTTCACCGACAATGTTTTCTGGAAGTATTCCTGAGCCCATGTTGTGATTTCCATTACAGTAGCATTCCTGTATGTGATGCAGTGCCGTCTAAGGGCCCGAAGATCACGGGCATCCAGTATGGTTTTCCGGCCTTGACCCTTACACACAGAGATTGTTCCAGATTCTCTGAATCTTTGGATGATATTATGTACTGTAGATGATGATAACTTCCAACTCTTTGCAATTTTTCTCTGAGAAACTCCTTTCTGATATTGCTCCACTATTTTTCGCCGCAGCATTGGGGGAATTGGTGATCCTCTGCCCATCTTGACTTCTGAGAGACACTGCCACTCTGAGAGGCTCTTTTTATACCAAATCATGTTGCCAATTGACCTGATAAGTTGCAAATTGGTCCTCCAGCTGTTCCTTATATGTACATTTAACTTTTCTGGCCTCTTATTGCTACCTGTCCCAACTTTTTGGAATGTGTAGCTCTCATGAAATCCAAAATGAGCCAATATTTGGCATGACATTTCAAAATGTCTCACTTTCAACATTTGATATGTTATCTATATTCTATTGTGATTAAAATATAAGTTTATGAGATTTGTAAATTATTGCATTCCTTTTATATTCACAATTTTTACAGTGTCCCAACTTTTTTTGGAATTTGTAAATGTGGTAGCATGTATGTACAATATTCTGTATATTCTGTATTCAGTGTTTTGATGTTATACAAAAGTTGTTATTCACTTGAAACCAAATCAGTTCGATTCATGAATAAATACAGACTGGTTTTATGAACTGAAATCATCTTCATTGAAAAGATCAGACTCAAAAGAATGATTAATTAATTAATCGGACATCTCTCATTTTCTTATGAATGTGCAGAGGAAAGCATGGTTAGATCTCACAATTTTCATTGAATAACAACTTAATTTTCAGCCTGATTCTTCACAAAGCTACTGTATGATTTCAGAAGATTTGGAATATGTTTTCATTGTTTTTTTGTTTTTTGTTTTTTTGTTAAATTGAAGCTTGTGAGCCCCAGTCTGTCCCTATCTGTTTACAATAAAACAGAAAAGAATGCCCTTCTTCTCCTATTGTGTCCTACAGATTTATAACAACATGCGGGTGAGTAAATGACGACAGCATTTGCATTTTTGGCTGAACTGTGTCTTTAAATTGTTCTTGATTCGATTTTAGCACAAGTAGAGAAAAACGTGTCACAGACTGTCACACCATATGATAATCAGCTCAAAATGCCGGCGAAATGAGCGTGTAAAAAAAGCATGCCACGTCAACCTTACATCACACACTTCTTACAAGGCTATGGCTAATTACATCCAGTTTCCTCGAGTGCTTGCTGACCATCTGTGAGGTATGACTGAGCTGGAATGCTTTGGTTTTAGTAGTGAAAGAGAGATAGATGGATGGCACTGGAAAAGTCCAGAGGCATTACTGTGTTTGATGGGACGCAAACGGCACCACATGCACGTCTGAAATCCAGAGCTTAAAGAGGATTTATTCCGACTTAGAGACATTCATAGAGACAAGACAGCGCCTCTAGTAACTCTCTCAAATACACACGCACAGATGTACAGGGGATGGAGATAGAAAATAAGCATTTGTATTTAGGCTATTATGACTATTTCCTCACCAGGTGAAACATGGAGTTGACAGGTTTTGAGTGTTATGACTAAACTAAACTGACAAATGTGGAATTCAACAAACAGACACACATGCAAACGCAGCAAAGGCCCTGGGGTTTGATGTGAGAGAGTGATTAAATTGGGTTTTATGCATGCGTGAGGAATACAGGTGCTATTTTTCACCAAGAGGAGGGGTGAGGTAGACTAGATGAAAGGAATGATAAGTTTAGAGTTCAAAGATAAAGCAGGAAAATGGATTTCCGCTTTTGCAGTATTCCCAATAAACATGCAAGCACAGGTGCTGGTTCACACATTATGATCTATCACTTATGCTGTACACACAGGTGTATGTGTGTGCGTTTGTGTGAACATGCACAGGTAAAAGGAACGGTATTCTGTAGAGAGTAGCGTTGGCTTGCCTCTGAACAAGCCTGTCAGGCATTCATAATGCAAAAGGCTAAAAATACATCAGAGGTTCACCCACACACACACACACACACACACACAGAGCATCTGGAATTCTCCTCATCCTGCGATCAGAGCTAACGGAGAAAACCTGAGCTAACGACAAGCATTTTATTGGCGGCATACAAACTGGGGTTGTGCTGAATTTGCCAGGTTTGATATAAGAATTTTACATATTTCAGTACCTCATCTGGACAACAATACAGTGCTATCCAACACAGTTCAAAATGTGTGACGTGAAGTGTAAAAGTTGACGTTTATTAAATATGTTTAGCACATTTACCAAATTTACAGTTTCATTCTGTAATGTAAATGAAAGCCATTTGCACTCTATGGTGCATTTTAATTATCACCAAAGTTCAACAATTATGAAACATCACATTTCTGAACAATTAATAATTAGAAAGCCAACAAATGACAGCTACAAAATCTTTTTTGCACAAGTGCTGGGAAAATTGTTTTTAATTATAACAGATTTGTTTGCATTTTCTGTGCTTTTTGAATTTAAATAGAACAACTTTCTATACATCAAATTAAATAAGTAATTAATAATTTTATTTAGCAAGGATGCAGTAAATTGGTCAAAAGTGACAGTAAAGACATTTATAAAGTTACAAAAGATTTCTATTTCTAAAAAAGCCAGTTCTTTTGAACTTTTTATTCATTAAAGAATCCAAAAAAATATATAATTATTACTGTTTTCAACATTGATAATTGTAAAAAATGTTTCTTGAGCAGCAAATCGGCATATTAGAATGATTTCTGAAAGATCATGTGACACTGAAGACTGGAGTAATGATGCTGAAAATTCAGCTTTGCCACATGAATTAAATACATTTTAAAATATATTAAAATAGAAAACCATTATTTTAAATTGTAATAATATTTCACAATATTACTGTTTTTATTTGAATAAAAAAGCAAGCACATCATAAAAAGTCTACGTAAAACCTTTTTTTTTTTGTCCATTCTGTTTTCTTTCCTTAAAAAAAGAATAGAAATACAAAAAAAAAAAAAAAATATTAACACTGAAGCTGCTTATTTGTTGCCATTATGTGATGATGTTGTATTGATACTGAGGTACCAGATCCTGATATTGTACCAGAGGCCAAATTTTAGTATTGATCGAACCCTAACACAAGCCCATTCTCCTAAACGTTCACTCACAACATAGCTATTTTAACCAAATTAAACACTCAGCCAGTCCAATAAACAAGCCTGAATAACTGACTTTTGTTCAATTGCATGGCTAATTAATTAATTCCCATTTTACTGCTACATACAACTGTGCTTAAACACTGTTAATCACACGACTAAATGTGTTCAGAACGAGTGAACGTGTCAGTTTGATTACTGTGCTCCAAACAAAGACGGCTTCCTGCAGACGCCCACAGCCATCAAACTTCAGCTGTAAACAACTACTCCAGTTCAGATGTCAACATCTTGTGCTGCTTTGCTACTATTCCATCATTTGTATGTGGGAGAGAAAGCAGCATCAACACTATACGTAACGCTTGTCAGCCGCCAGATGCCAAGCTGACGGAAACTGTGGCACTAACACAAAGTGCTGACGTTGATTGGGCCGCTAATACTGGCAAAACACAAGTAAATGGGACCACCGCAGGCAGCTTAAGAATTTTTCCGGCTTGTTAATGTGTTGCATCCACTTCACTGACCATCATGGATGAGTCATTTGCAACAAATAGCCATCTCACCAGCAGGCCAAGATACCTCAAGTCACAGTCAGACATTTAGACATTTGCATCCTTTTTCATTTTATAGCAGCTGGTTTCTAACTGGGCTCCCAGGAGCACATGTTGAATTGAAGCGGAGCTTTGCTGTCGATGCACAAACAAATCGATCCGATTCTAAGGACCTCCGCAGGGTGGACAAGTGAGATACTAGATATTCAAGCAGTTTGTTTTCTATTTCCATGAAAGTGAGCTTCAATATATTGCTTGGAAAGCAAGTAAACATTCTTACACAAATTTACCATCAAAATGCCATGGTTAATGGAATTATTTCTACTGTAATACCACATATTTATAAGGATTATGGAATTATTTATGGTTAGGGATTTGAACCCACTAAAAACCTGTTTACACCTGGTCGTTTCATGTGTTTTTACTAGGGTTGTGACAAGACCGTTATCTCACGAGACGAGACAAGAGACAAGACTGAGTTCACGAGAATGAGTTGACAAGATTTTTACACAGTATTTTTTTTAAATTCTCACGAAATACATGACTAGAAAAATAGTCTGCAGGTAATGAAGGTCATTTCACTTCTACTTTCTGAGTATCATATGCAGTAAAAGAAAACAATATTCAAGCACTGTAAAAGGTTTTTCCACAAACTCAACTGACTGGATTCTCTCCTGTATGATTTCATATGACTCTATTCAGACCTTAGAACTGTACATGATTTATGAGCTTCTACAACTTTTGATCTCCTAACTGAACAGCTTTCCACAAATTGATCATAGAAATAAAAACAGTAAAAATAAAAATGTTAATTCTTTACAATAACATCTCATTTGTTAACATTAGATAATGTAATAACTAACATGAACTAACAATGAACAAAATATTTGCTGCAGTATTTATTAATCTTTGTTAATGTTAGCTGATAAAATACAGTCATTCATTGTTAGTTCATGATAGTTCACAGTGCATAAACTAATGTTAACAAATACAACTTTAGATTTTAATAATGTGTAAATGTTGAAATTAACATTAACTGAGATTAAAAAAGGCTGTAGAAGTATTGTTCTTTCTTGGTTCATGTAACTTAAGTAGTTAACTAATGTTAACTAAGGAAACCTTATTGTAAAGTGTTACCATAAAAACAAATAACAGTTTTCTCTTAGTCTAATTAAGTGCAAACAATAAATGCAACCAAACGCGCTTGAATGCGTGCTCGCGTTTTACTTTCACTTTCGATTTCATGATCGTGAATTCTCTATGAATAGGGGCGGCGGTGTTGATCGCGCATTCTACAAGACAAGACAGTTGTCAGATGCTTAGGCTCTGTTGTGCAGCGAATCCTCCGCCATGGTCTTGTCAGTCATCTCGTCACGTGATCAGTGAACTCTGACTCCTGCTGCACTATGTACAACTCTGCAGCTCATGCTGGATGAGCTGGATGGATTGAATCGACCCTTATATATTTAGTTTCACTACTTTTGATGAAGATGATTGTGTTTTGAACATCTGAGTCATAATTAGAGACAAGAATATTAATATTGACTTATTTTTTGACAGCAGAGATGGCCAATACCAAGCTATCACAGTTTTACTGTAATGGGAGCAACAGCAACAACAACAGCAGCACTGTGACATTTTGCTTACAATTTGCTATGGTTAGCGAATAATACATTTTTTTTACTTCTATACAAAAAAATACTGTCAACAACCGCAGCTGTCATGCCTCATTTCTATTTCAGGAACACTTAATGGTGTGTGTGTGTCTGTGTGCATGCACGTTTAAAACAAATCTTGCTGAACTTTGCCTTTAGCATGCGAAAGAATGAGAGAGATGTGGAGCAGAAAAAAGAAGAGCATGCTCAAAAGAGTAAAATCTGCGCTCAAAGAGATGCGATCATATGTGAGGTGAAATCTACAGTATGGCTTCGGCAAATGTCAGTGTGGAAGAATGAAATGCTTTGAACGTGGGTTTATGCCTGACACTGCTATTCCAAAATTAAGAAGAGGTAAGAGAAGGGCAAAAACTTTGTAAAAGTTCTACATTCTGTACGGTGCCCTACCTTTACAAGAAACAAAGTCAATACTTTGAAAAATATATCTGCTGCAAATACATGCCTCTTAATATGAGCTGTCATATTGGAAGAAACACCTAAAAATACCTGTTAAAAAACTAGTGTAAAAAAGGTGATTATTTTCTTTTTGACACTATAGTGTTCTGTCGGTTTACACAGTTGTTCCACAACAAAGCCAAAACTCATACGTTTTACATAATAATTTGCCCTGCCAACTCATTGTCTCTAGGTTTATGTAACTGGAACACCCACAAAACACACACATCCAGAAACAGGCCAAGCCAGTTTGCCTTAGCAGGTCACATACATTCATGCACAGAAGTATGCAAAGCCATGTAACATAACAAGCATTCACTTACTCAAATGTCTCAGTGTACATTCACAGTCAGTGTATACATACCTGCATTCTGAAGTCATGTTTGGAATGAATTGCTAGCATCTTGCATATTACAAACAGTATTACAAAAAAAAAAGTATGTGAAACATGCATTATGGAACGTTTTCATTCAAGCGCATGCTACACTGTGGTCACATGACCTTATTAAGTTCCATGTTAAATTCAGCAAGTGACATATAGTTACAGATACACTTTTATTTTGAATTTCATTTCACTTTTGTATTAAAATGTCTTGGCAGCCCAATAAAAAAAACATGTTAAAATGTTAAAAAAAATCATGGCCAAGGTCAAGCACACTGCATTATAGGATACCATGGTTTTAATGGCCATGACTTATTTAATTATATATTTTAATATTTAAAAAATCCAAAATTTAAAATAAATAAATAAACATTCCCCCCCTCAATAATTATTTTATTTGAATAAAATACAGAATATTCTGGAATCACAAAATGAGTTGTGGTTAAATCATATAATATATCACTCTCAGTTTCTGTTAATAAAAAGTTTGAAAACAAGCAGTGTTGTCATAATAACTACCAAATGTATTAGACGAAATATCTTTTATGCCAATATGGGGGTGTATATATTGTGTTGCAGTCAAAAAGTTTGAATACCTCTCTTGTATTACATACTACATATTTTGGCGAATGTAGCAGGTTATTTGGATGTTTTCTGCATACTAAAAGTTCTGTTAACTGTATACATGCTTAATATAGTATAAAATAAATAGTATGAGTAGTATGTTAGTGCGCTTTTCCGTGAGAATGTATGTTTGTGCAAAGAGCCACATAAAACTGTTGCATTTAAAACTATTTATAGGCATATTCACAAACACACACACTAGGGAACTCTGGGAAGTGCAGCTTATTCTGTTTTATTAATATTTAAGTGTGCAAGTAAATACTATATCAAATATACTGACATGAATGCTAACATAAAATGCAACATTTATTTTGCATCATATCATCAAGGTCCTTATTAATATCCAACCATATATACATGCACAAACAATTCGGTAACACTCTGCACATTATGAGTATCATGAAAAGAGGCTCCCATCTTTTCAGCACCACTGGCCTCTGACTCACCCTGAGGGGACGTAACCCATAGCAACACCCACAATGTGGAGACCGCTTGACTCTCTGAGAAGGATGTGCTGAGCTTTCCATATGATCACGCACACATGCATACATAAGAGGGGTTTAGAAATCCTGTATATCTAAAATAAAAGCAGTGACGTTTCAATTCACTTTGAAAGAAATGCAGAGAGAGAGAGATAGACAGAGCGAGGAGAGGGGGCTCCTGAAGCAGAAAGCACGGCTGCCTCTGTGGTCTGCCACTTTAAATCAGATGGCAGCGTCTGATGGCTCAATGTGAATGCTGTCCAATAATAGAAACAGTTTGGCGAGAAATACAGAGGAAAGAGGGCAAAGGAGAGATAGAGCGGGGAAACGAGGGAATAACAAGGGCATGCCAGACCTCCGTCTGAAAGCCACTGGCCTCAAGGTCTATCATTCTCTCTTCTGCTCTCTTTCTGGTTAAGAGAGCTGAAAGGTGCAGGAAAATGCTATATTCTCTCACCCCAAGAATAAAGTAAGCTGCCGGGGGCCTGTTTAGATCTCCAAATGTGATCTTAAAAGCTGCTTTGAGTCAAAGTATGGCTAAAATTTCTTGCAGTCCCTTAATAACTGTGGAGGGTCAAACGAAGTAAAAGAGGCCAGCTTCTACTATGAAACCTGAAACAGCAATCGGATATGTGAATCAATCACAATGAGATCTGAACATTTGGACTCTAGTCTCACATCACCTGGTGCTCTGGTCTAATCTAATCAGATCAAGCCACCAAGAGAAACTCCATCCTTTCCATCATTTAGATTGCCACCACAACATTTTAAGAGACATTCAAGCAGTTTGTCTTGGTTTAGCATACATTATGTTGGCATACTTGTTCATCATTTAAACAACAGGTCTAAGAGGAGGAGGACGTGGATATATTTCATGTGGATATGTAAAACAGTGGGTCCAAAAAGCATTTGGATGGTTAGTTCACCCAAGACTAGATCGCTTTTTATGATGAACAGATTTAATTTAGGCTTTTATTTACATATAAACATGGATCAGCGAACATAAACAGAAGCTCAGCCGAACCTGAATGAGGCGCGAGAACAAACCTCTTGCGGAACTTCATTGGTTCTCGCACGTCAAGTGAACATGCTTGAGCTTCCGTTTACCACACTGATGTGTGAGTTGATGAATGTTTATGTGAATAAAAGCCTAAATTTAATCTGTTCATCATAAAAAGTGATTAAGTCTCTTCAGAAAATTTGGACTAAACCGCTCGATTCATATGGATAAGTTTTACGATCTCTTTATGAACTTTTTGAAGCGTCAAAGTGATAGTTGCATAGCTGTCAAAGGAGGGACAGAAAGCTCTCAGATTTCATCAAAAAGATCTTCATTTGTATTCCGAAGATGAACAAAGGTCTTTGGTTTGGAACGACATGAGTAATTAATGACAGAATGTTCAACTTTGGGTGAACTAACCCTTTAAGCCATACTTCAAATGTATGAATGTCATGGCATTAGAGACAAAATATCAAACCAAGTAGCATCTGTCTACATTGTGAACCATATATTTATTATCTATGATTGTATGCTTGTGCAATCTTTTTTTTTTTAAATAAATGCCACTGGGTTTAAAACATTATCAAATGCAATGACATTTATACATTTTCAAAGTGTGACATAGATGATGTCCAAATTCTGAAGTCAATATATGTGTATACATATGGAGATAAGAGATGGTATTTACATCAGATATAAAGGCAGTAGAGATCTCTTCAGCGTGCCACCCATCTTTAAACAGATGCCAACAAAAACAGATTAACCTTTCATGCTTCGTCATGCTTGTGTTTTCACTTAAAGGTTATGTTTAATGATGCGATTCCCTTTATGGGGATCTTAAACCGTCATTAACAAGTGTTAATTGCCAAATACTCAATACAATTTTAGTTACAAATGGCTCCATCGCTGATAGGCAACATTCAAGTCCCGTTTGCATCATCACCATAATAGCAGATGGGATGAATTAAAGGGATAGTTCATACAAAATGAAAATTCTGTCACCATTTACTCAGCCTCATATTGTTCAGTATTTCAGTATTTTGATCTGTTTCACACAAAAGCAAGACTTGAAATATTGAGTATTATGGAGTACTAAATCAACTGGTACTAGTTTAAATAAAAAGAAAGTCATACAGGTTTGGAACGACATGAGAGTGAGTAAATGACAGAAAAAATTACAGTGAACTACACCTATAAACATCTGGTAAAGGTTTTGAATGCCTGCCAGTGAGGTGTCTATGGAAAAGATTATTAAAACAATGAAGTATGTGATTAGCGACAAATGCTTGTGTCATTGCTCATGCCTCATTCGGGTCCGACTGGTTTTAAGTGAATGACGGATTGCAGACATTCTTGAGCAATGTGTGAAACAAACAGAAACTCTTTGCTAGCAGAGTGCAAAACTTTCCGTAATCCATGTCCTGTCTGAATTCCAAAAATCAATTTTGGTCGGTTGCCCTAACGAAGAGAAAACAAATTAAACTTGGAGAACCTGTATAATTAGTCTGGTTTCGGATTCATCTGACTCCAATCTATAGCGCATTTCTTCGGGGGAGTTTAGATGTGTTCTTGCATACAAAAACAGCACAATGGAATGAAACATTACAAAATTGTAGACTATGTTTAACTTCACATGGCGCTTTAAATAGAATGCTCATGGAGGGATACTCAAAAATCCTCAAACACGATGCAACTAGCTTCACCTAAAGGAACAATAATATTAGTTTTAAAAACCTATTAGCAGGTACATAACATAAGTAGCCTGGATCATCTAAGGGACATCCATTAATGGTTTATGGATGGCATAACCCTGTCTTCCACAGACTAAATTAAATATTAAGATCCATATAAAACAACAATATGATGCATCATTTATGACAACATAAGGGCAATTTCTGCTGAGCTCTGTAATTGTTTGGGACAACATTAAGGATGTTTTGATTGAATGTATACCGATGGTGTAGACCTCTGCTGCAGTCAGCCGTGTCTAAGAGGAAACAGGGTCTCTGAAAACACACAAACACACACACACTCCTACACAAACCCTGTTAGCCTCAGAGAACAAGTCCAGATACTCGACAGCACATGATGCAACATTCAACAACATCAATTTTTAAGAGGAAAAGAAAAAAATGTTTCTGAGTAAGCTGTATACTAATTAACTTGAACAGTGTTTTTCTCACTTTCTAAACGTGAAATCTTTATACATCCATTATCAATCCAAAACAAAGCTTAAAAAATGCTTAAAGCCCACTTCCAAGTCAATATGCCTCAAGTACACTTTCAATGTAAGTGTATGAATGTTTTGCACATTTTATCGCCCACCAGGTAAAAATCAATGACCAATTGCTTAGAAAACTAAAAGCACACAGCCTCTCATCAACAAACACCACATTATTATTATTAATAATACATAACCATTATAAATAATTATTACCACAAATTTTTTGAGATGAGTTACAAGCTAAAATGATTTTTTAGGCTATTATTGTATTCTTAGGGTAAGTAGAAAAATAGAATAAATAAATAAATAAATAAATAAATGCCCAGGTATTAAGCAGATTAAAGAAAAATATGCAGAGATGCCATCTGTTAATAGCATAAATGTTAAGAAGTCAAGTCACTGGTTATAGATCAATCTGTAGCTACAATTATTTGTTTACCTTTGTTGTAAATTGAAAATGACATAACACGGTATCCCTGATGGTCCTATCAGTCTGTGTAGCTCTTATCTTACTACTTATTCTATCCATCCTACACTGGCATGGCATTTTTGACCCATGTATGTTCAGCTCTTAATATTTATGACCTGTGCTGCCCTTCCACGTCAGCCCTGTTATCAGTCTCTGTCATGTTAAGGGAGACAGCCGTTCTGGATTACTGCAAGCGAGCAGAAAGCAATGTCCCCGTGAGGACGTCTGCACAGGGGGGTTACATAATACTCCGTAATCCCCATATACTCTGTATGTGTGTGCTACAGAAAGAGTGAAAAGTGTGTGTTCGACAGCGAGATAGAGAAAAAAACGTATGTCCGGGTGTCATGACACTGTTCACACCCAACAATATGTCTCCTTGTCCTACAGTGCTGCGCCTTTAAGGCCACCGGCATAATTTTAATGTTAAAATACTATGTATTATCACTGAGTAGCGTGCAGAGATACCATTGAGCACTAAGCTATTTGTAGGTTGATTACCAAACAAGCAAAAAACATTTTCCCAACATTGCATTTTAGTTACATCATAGTACTACATTTGAAGAGTCCATCTGATATGTTTTTTTACCAGGTTCCTATGTTTAGGTTCAGTAATTTCACTTTAATGGCAATGAAAAGGTTATTAGTCGGTTATTGAAATGCCTTATTTTCAAAAATGTCCCTTTAGGAAATTAATTGGTATTGCTGAAAAACCAGCTAAGTCCATGTGTGCTTATTTTGCAAAAAAGTCCAACTCTTTGGACAACAAGACATAGTAAAACATCTGTTTCTGTCAGTTTTACAGCAGCAAAAGGAACCCTGTTGTGTCCTGTCATTGCCACTGTAACAATGTACAAAACAAAATAAAAAAATTGCAACTCGGCAATTGAAAACCGGCTCATCGTCATTCATCTTGAAATTATATGATTCTATTTGCATCTTCTGATTGGTTCTTCTGTGGACTTGGAGGCTTTTGCTGACAAAGGGAAGTGGCGTTTAGCGGTTTCTGCCAACGAACCGGTAATTCCGAATGGGCTGATCCTGGAATTTAGCGGGATTTGATGAACGTATAACTATGTGTGGAGAGCCTTCGCTCAATATCATTATCTTTTATTTGACGGAGGTGGCGTTTAGCAGCTTTTTCATTTTAAAAATGGTGTAGAAAACAAACTCGAGATAAAGCAAATAATGAACACATGAAGTACTGTTTACCAATTACGAATCCAAAAAATCAAGTTTTATTTTAGATGTACATGTATTTTCAACCAAAATAAAACTTTGGGGAAATAGGCTTTCTTAAAATAGCCTCAAAATGTCCATGTTATAAAATTTCAGCAACCTTATGAAAATACATATTTGGTATTTGTTATGACATCTAACATCTATCGCAATAATGATGAAGGGTAATAATATCACAAAAAACTGAAGAAAAAAAACTGTTGTGCTAGCTGGATCTGTGGCACATTGCTCAATTTGTTTGTCAACTACTCAGAAACAGAGAGGGCCAGAAGGAAAGTGCATTTGATAAAACAATAATTATTTTTGCAATTTTAATTGGTGCCACACTTTATAATATCAAGTCACACTCATAAGCACATTAATTTTGTTGCTGTGGTTAATCTCAGCATGTGTGGTTTGACACTGACTCTATCTGAGTATGCGTTCTTTTTACAATACATTGTGGGCACACACAGACTGTATCATCCTCATCTCCATTATGTCATTATTATTTACATACATACACGTCAGCACAGACTTGCCCTTGCCAGCATGACCAACTGTTCAGACAGCCAACTGTTGTTCAGCTCTTGTAGTGTGCATGCAGCAGGGCTCTGTGGGAAAGAAATGTTACGCCAGCGGGACCAACTTGGCATTGTGCCTGATTCTGTGTTAACCACAACAAGCAACAAGCTGATTGTAGGGTTAGATCTTAATCGGTTTTTGGTATTTGTGGAGATGATTCTTTGTCTTTTGTATTTGTCCAAGGGCTATCAATAGATTACAAGAATTCAATCATTTGTGTATGCGATCAGTGTAAATTTTGAATTTACCTCTGTATATTTTCCTTCCCATTCAAACTCTTCTTTCAGATTCACTTTGAAGGAAAGAAAAAAAATATATATTTTAAATTAATGTTTTGCAGCTAGCAGCAGTATACTGTTGGCCGTTTGCCGTTTGCGTTATATTAAAGAAAAGTTAAAAGCTATAAAATACTTTTTTTAAATTAACACATTAACAGGCATCTCTAATTTGTTTATGATGTGTTTATGGGAAATACCATATGAATGCTTTCTGTATGTGATGCACGTCTATAGTAGATGCCATGTCCAGACTTTCCTTTAGGGATTAGAGCAAAAGAAATAAACTACACACAGTCCACTCTTCCCCTATCGATTACTCAATCATGCCTCACTTCCCTCATTAGAGCTTCCTTTTACCTCTCAGTCACTCCATTTGCCTTCTCAAGGGTGCGTGTCACATTTCTTAGCTGCATTTTCCTAGCAAGCTTTTATTGCATGTCTTCCTTTCTCGTGATTATGTGGCATGTGGCCCAAAAGTGGCAGACGTGAGGAGTGTTCTGGAATATTAGGAGTGTACCTTTTTCATGAAGCACCAGTTTTGTAATTGTTATCTAAAACTAAAACTAATTTAAATAAAGCTGAAATAAGATTAAACATATTTATTAGATGAAAAACTTAAAATTCTGATTGAAAATTAGAACTAAGCGAAATAAAATAAGTTAGTACTAAAGTACCAAATACTAAAGTAAAAATAAAATAAAAAATAAATTAAAGCTAAATAGAAATATTTAAAAAAAAAAAAAAAAAAAACTAATAAAAATGACAAAAGCATATAAGAATCACAAAAATGTAAACTAAATTTAGTTTTATGAAAACTGAAAATATAAAAATAAAAGCTAATTCAAAAAATAAAAAAACTATAATAGTATGGAAATAATATTAAAGTCCCCCTGTAGTCAATAAATGTATCCCTTAAAATTCATCTTTGATCACCAAAATGACATATTTAAACATTTTTTCCTATGAAAAATTTTCTTCATGCCTTAAAATAGCTTGAATGTAACTCTATACCCTTGCTTCATTTAGTAAACGTTGATCTATGAATATGCTGATTAGCCACGCCTCCAATTACTCGCACAAGCTCAGATCCACTCGGTCAGCTTAATGAGGTAAACGCTGCACAATGGTATTTTTTTTCTTACAACGTCAGACACATAACTGTAATTAATATGACAGCTGCCTTCTAAAAATCAGTATCCTTAGAAATGCTTTGAACAACTTCATCATAACATCGTAAAATACATCATATACGTGCTATAACCTGGATTCTCTTGAGACTGCTTCAGAGCGGTAATTGTTAATGATATGCTAAAGCCTGCCGGCACGTTGATGTGATTGGTTACAAGGTAGTTTATGACGCAAGAAACACCAGCGATTTCAAACCACGTCTTTAGATCACTGCAGTTTTAAAGAGAAAATACTCAGCAATGGTGTTGACTTATCAGTTTGCACATCGTTTGTCTTAAAGTGTATTAAAAACACCACATAGCCATATAAACAACATTAAAAATTGATTTTCACCACAGGGGGACTTTAAAATAACATTGTGAACCCTAAATGAGATAGTTAGCTTAGTTGAATGTCCAGGTTGCTCTTGATACAATGAACATGAATGGTGAGCACATTCAGCAGCTTAGATGTTCTCGATCCTGTGTGTTCTACACAAGAAATAAATGAATGGCAATAGCATTTGCCAAAGTCTCTCATTTAAGCTTCATACTTCATACAATTATAATTGATTTCCTGGTTCCAAACACAGAAAAAAAATCTATTGGTTTCTATTAGAGTCTATTGGTTTGTGGAGAACACCCCTTGATACACTCAACATTTCCTCTCACATTCATTGATCTTGTTCTACAGCATATCTGCCTTTTGTTATATGGCCACACCCCCTAACACACATCAACATGAATAACACCCCCACATACCTGAAACCACACCCACCATAAATCACTCTCTTCCATGAAACATAAGCTCCTCCTACAAATCTGCTGTCTTAACGCTGCCAAATACGAAATCCAGTGATGCCATCAGCACGTATGGCACCCAAAGAACACACACGCAACATTTTCCCAGATTCATTTCTTGTATGTGGGGCAAAATCCATCAGTTTTATCCAGGCTAATGCTGGTAATTAACGCAGGACAAAAAAGCCACCACATGTGCCATTTGGAGGTGATACAGTATAATCCTTTGCACCATAAACACAGCTGGTGATGCTGTTTTATGAGCAAGAGGTTAGTGTGCAGTCGTGTAGAGCTGGTCACATGCACCAGAATCTAATACCCTAAAAGGTTGCAGTACAGAACAGAGACAGATTTTGACATTTTACTGAGACACTGTATATAAAAAACAAATATGTATCATTTATGTGATTTAATAATATGTTGAGTGTTTGTTGCAATGCACACACTCTGCAGACTAGTGTTACTCATTGGTACGGTAATATTGCAGTACATACCAAAGCTTAAGCTCAATTGCTGAATTGCATTGTAAACGCTGCATGAAAGTGAATATTATTTACAGTAATATTTTGAAAATATGCCATAACAACAACAACAACAAGAATAATAATAGTTAAATAACTAATATAAATTAAAAAATAATAATATAAGAAGTTACAGAATAGTAACTTAAAATGATTTCAAGGGCAAAAAAAGACAATAAAAGTATTATTAATATCTTTTTAATTATTTGTATGATAATAATACAATTACTAATATTTTTTATTATTATTATTAATAATAATGTCTATGTAAAGCGTTCCGAACTATGGAAGCTTGTTGTTGCTTGTTGTTGACTTTTTTTTCTTGCAATTGTCATTCCTCACCACACATTTCAGATTTTATCTCACAATGTTGACTTTTTTCCCAGAATTGCAAGATATAAACTCACAATTGGGAGTTATAACGTCAGAATTGTGTGATATAAACTCACAATTGCATCTTATAAAGTCAGAATTGACTTTATTACAAAAAGTTGCAATTACCTTTTTTATTTTTTATTTCATGGCGGAAACAAGCTTCAATACAGAACAGCCACAGCAATCTAGGTAAATTAACAACAAGCATCCTGATATAATAATAACCTTACTGCACACAAACTATTGGTTTTCTGCATCTGTGGCAGCTCACTAAGTATGAGCAATCAGCAGGCACCACTAACTAGAAACTTCTGGCAACTTTCATTATAGATAAGTCAAATCCATTTTCAGCTTGTATTATCAGGAATATTTCATAGACAGACAAGCAGCTCTCATGGTGCAAGGTCTGACTGCAGCTCGGGTGAATTTCCATGCAAGGACGACTTCATCTGCGATGAATGAATTCGGGTTTCAATCAGGCCTTTGACAAGCTACTGTACTTGACAGTTCATTTGGTTGACATGCACCTGCCAACAAGATGGGATTAGCATCTTCAAAGGACAGAAACAGGAAGTTACGAGTAGAGAGGGTGAATAGAAGGGGAACGAAGAGAAGCGGTTGAAAAGAGAGGAGAGAAACACTAATAAAGAAGAGTGGATGTGCATTGCAGTACGTGGGCTTTAGACACTAAATTCTTGAGTCTTAATTGTCAGGTTTTTGCTTTGCCACAGGCACGCATACTCCATGTTGACGAACTCTCGATGCTCCTAGTTACACCAATGCTGTTGATTGCAGAAGGCTGCCGGTGGTTAAATTAAGCTAATTAGTGCATTCGTGACATGTGCTGATTTTTTTCCATAGCTTGAACACAATACCACAAGGTCCCTTCCATCACATACTGAGGCTGCAATGATAATTAGAGGTTGCAGAGACATTCAGTACAAGGGGACAAACAGTGTCTCTCTATTCCACAGTGGTTTATCACCATGTTTATCTATACCCTTTAAGTAAATAAGCTGGAACGGTGCCTATACATTGTTCATTAGCATGATATATAGTATGGCAGCAGACAGCGCAATAGGATACACGTAAGTGCTGATTCACAGCTTTGAAATGCAACTGGATCGTTTATCAAAATAAATTAGCGTGCTGGGGAATATTTAATAAAACGTTTAACTAAAGCTACAATAAGCTCATTAAAGTCAAAATGACACTATGCCCTGGCGTGCTATCCATTTAAAATAGTCAATCGCTGTTATTGCTCTAATTCTGAGTCACTGAGCTGCAAGGCCTCCATCATTTTAACATTCTTTATGTGCCTGCTAAGGCCCTTAGGAGGTGATATTCCATGCAAGGAATGACTTAATTTGGCCCAAAAGAAAGGTTGAATTAACCTTTCATATGTTCTAATCAAAGGTTCGCTGTTTGGACAAAGCAATGCAGTTTCTCATTATATGAACAGTGGAATTGCAGGCTCTGAAATTTCCATTTCAAAGAGCTAAAACTGTTGCTGCAATTGCAATACTTCACTCCTAGAGAGATGAAACTATAACACAATTCAGGAGAACTATGTATCAGAATTGCTGTGAATTCCCACATCGACGCTGGCTCTGAAAAACAACAACGATGGCGTGCAGCCCACCTACAGTAGAGGAGCGAGGTTTGAGCACTGTCGATGACATGCTGCGTTCAAGTTCTCCTGGGAAGTTCCTATTTACGGTTTAGAAATGGAGATTACAATATGGTGTGTTTATTTAAGTGATTTTAGTCTGAATAAAATGGACCAGCTTGAGAATTTGTTTTATTTTTCACTTCCTGACAAAGACAAAAGGGATTTTAGTGCTAATTCAAAATAATGAAGAGCAAAAGAAGCACATTATCTGCAATCGATGCTTTATCTGTGCATTAATCATTCAGTTGTTCAAGTAAATCATTTTTCTCTGAAGTGACGCAAAGTACACAAACTTTAAGGTCAATTTCCTTGTTAATGCTAATCTGCAACATGTTGTTAATTACCACAGGAAACACTTTCAACTCATTCTTCAGTTTGCAAAAAAAAAAAAATTTGTAAACAGTAAAACAAGGCAATGGAAGGCTATGATGCAAGGCATTGCGGGATAAATGTAAAAATATACACAGTTTAGAAAGTATAGCCACATAAAATTTAGAAGACATTTAGTTAAATGACATCTAAAAAGAAAAATAGGTTACACTCTAGATTAGGATCCAATTCTCACTATTAACTATGACCTTTGCCTCAATAAACTCCTAATTACTGCTTATTAATATAGTTAGTAATGTAGTTGTTAAGTTTAGGTATTGGGCAGGATTAAGGGATGTAGAATATGGTCATGAATAATGAATAAGGCATTAATATGTGCTTTAAAAGTACTAATTAACAGCAATATCCTTGTAATATGCATGCTAATAAGCAACTGGTTAATAGTGAGAATTGGACCCTAAACTAAAGTGTTATCAAAATTTCTGTGCAATTTAAAATCCTGCATTTTAACTCATGTCATTAATATGATACTCACAATGAAACCAGAAATGCACTGTTGAGCTACAAAAAGAAAAATCCACTCACAGGAATTGTGTCAGTACAGCCAGAAGCTAATCCACCTAGAACTAAAAGGACAATTTAGACAACTTTACAGTGCAAATAAAACCCATTTCTGTATTGGAGAATGAATATAAAAACATGCCATTTATCCCATCCAGAATGTCTAGACTTCCATTAAGTGCATTTACTGTAAATGCAATTTTTGCTCAAAAATGCCTGTGGTAATCAATATATGCAGTCAGTGAAGCTTATCTTGCTTTAACCATTAGGGAAAGCTTGAAGAATGAAGTCATAGATGCATTTTAATGCACAACTGATTTGCTGGAACTGTACTGCAACTTTGTTCAGATGCGGACTGAGAAATACTACATCCCAAAAGGACCACAAATAACCATAGCAATTCTCCAGTGACACAAAAAATAGACACCCTTACTAGACTACAGGAAAGCAAAGATAGTCTAGGTGGTGAAGAAGCAGCTGGTGAGGATAACTGCTGTATTTGTGCCTGTGGCAAAGACTGCGGCATCATTTCCTGTTATCAGCTGATCCTCGGTGTGTATAGGCATTTCACTCACTCCATCTATTATTCACACGCTTTGAATTCCATGCGAGGCCTGGACATGGGAGACCGACATGCACATAAACACACAAAAGCAGCCTACATACTACTGTGCTCACATACCACAACAGAGGATACAATAAGGTACTTTTTTTTAGCTAAACAAAGTCCATGAGCATTTCAAATGAGATTCTCTTTATGCAGCTGGAATCAAGAGCTAGACAAAAGCAGTGCTAAACAACTGCATTATCTCAAAAGCACACTTGAACACACACAAACCCATTTACACAGGGTAGGGCACTGAGAACCACTTACATATATATATATATATATATAAATAATAAAAATAATAATGCATTGTTCAGCAGAATAGTCTTATTTACAAATAAATGACATCTATGTGCTAATGAACTGAATGATAGACACAAATTAGTCTCACAAGTAATTGGTGTGAATCAGTCTAAAAACTCATTCACTATTGATTGCTTTTTGAACAAATGACTGTTATGAGCTAGAATCATGAGCGAAATAATTCTGTCTTAAACAAATGAATTATTAACTTAAATTAGTCTAATAATTCACACACTCATTAAAATAGTGTGATTCACATACAACTCTTATAAGCTAATGAATTTGTAAAAATGCACAAATCAGCATCAAACACGTCAGTTATTGGCTTAAATCTTCCAACAATTCATTCACTAATCTTAACAGTGTGAAACAAATAACTCTTATGAGCTAATGAATTAGTCAAAAACTCACAAATCAGGTTTAGTTTAGTTTTTATATTTTAATGATAAGACATTTAATAGCTTTTATTTTCGTTCATTTTCATTTTTAATCATAAACTTACAGGACAGGCATGTAGGCTAAATTATGGATTTTTTTATATATATGAAGAGAACAGATGAGCAGAGACAGTGTGTCACTTTTCATGATCAACACCATAATGTTTGTTTTTTCCCCGCAGTGACAGTGGAGGCAACTAAAACATGACCTTTGTGCCTGATCAAGCAAATATGAACAACGCTAGGTAAAAAATACTGATTTCCCAATTTTAAACAATTCTCATTTTTATGAAATGATATTGATTCTTAAATCCTAAGAATCGACTGGTCTATGCTGTTTTCAGTTGATAAATGAACAAAATTATAGCATGCCTCCCATCCAATAAATCGCAATAACCTTTGTGCTTTGTTAATTTTGATACGAAAAAATCTCAGATTTCAAATTCTGTCCGTTTTATTACGGAATTCAAACAAATACTGTTTTGGCACTCTTTAATGTGGTGTGACAGATTGCTGTGGCCCACATCAGATTAAGCGAAGCGGCATTGCACATAAACTGATCATCTCTTCCGCTTTACTACTAGTTACAGCACAAAATAAACATGGATGAACATCAGAAGGTATGTTGAAAGTCAAAGTACAACTTAAATCTGTATCATGTTTCATGTAATCGCTCAATCAGCAAATTAGTGTTTGACGGAAAGATGTCAATAATAGCTTGTAAACAATGCCACGTAATGTTACACTTATCTCAGAAAAGCCATGCAGTGACCATAAACTCGATAAGTCAGCTAGAAGAGGAGTATTTTGCTAAATATATGCAGCACCATATTACATATCGTTAGCCTCATAGCATAATTGCCCAGATCATATTTCAAAGGCAGATATCACAATTTGGCCAAAAAATGACTTAGGCAATTATGCTATAAGGCTAACGATATTCATTATTTATTTTATTTTTTTTTATGTTCTTCAATATTTCATGCATGTTTGAATGAATCTGTCAAGTTTTTTATGATAGCACCATTTAAATGTTTATTTTTTTTTTTTTTTTTTTTAAACTAACTGGAGTAGAAACATAAATATGTAATTATAAAGTTAGTATTATAACTTTATAACATGGACTTAAACTTAAACTCAGTGCCTGCCTGTGCGTAATCAAATGCATCAAGGGAGACTGATGCAGAGGCAAATGTTATGAGATTTTGTGTCTTTGCCTCAGACAGACAACTTTTGGGAGATGTGGTCTTCACCTCACAGCCGGTGGAAAAGAATCGGGACGGGACTCGGGCAGAAACCATGTTCATGGATAAGATTATTAACATTACTGTAGTATGAAGCAGAGTGGGGTCGAGTGCTGTGGGAGCTGAACGAGGCCACCGGAGCAATTGCTAATGAGAGACGCACGGCTCGACAGCAGAGGAACTTTTATTATGCCACATGCATGGTAAAAGCATGGTACTCACGGAAAATCAAGAAAGCCAGATTTAAACAATAAGACTAAACGTGTTGAGCTATATAACAATTTGTGTTCTGTCTATGAATATAACCAAACAGTTGTTCCCTTGTCTAATAGAACATGTACCCCTGGTTTCACAGATAACGCTTAAGCTAGTCCCAGACTAAAATGCATGTTTGAGCTGTTTTAACTGAAATTAACTTGAACTGACATATCTTAAAATAAGCCAGTGCCATTGTTTTGTCTCAAGATGAACACCAGTAATGTTTTTTTCTAGGGTATGTTTATAAAAGCTACTTAAATACCCTAATTGAAATAAGGCCTAATCCTGGTTTAGCCTAAGCCTTGTCTGTGAAACCAGGCCATTATGTATTAAAGTGTTTTTGGTGTTTCCATGGTTTCTACAAAATAAAATCAGAAAACGAGGGTAACACGTGTAGTATGACGTCACTGACAGGTGATGCATGGACAGTCGGATACGTCCATGTCCTGGTTAAAAATGGCTTATTTCTCTGGATTTAAACATTCTTGGAAACATTTGGGATAATGTATGTACACAAGTAAACAAAATATTTAACATTGTTCTAGTGGTTTTTGGATATTTTAGTCCAAATATCTTACATATTCTGCCTTTAAATGGAATGAAAGATATAGATCTATTTAGATTCTCACGATCTATTTAGGTCCACATGTCATTCAACAAGAAACTATGCTTATAGAGCTGTAGATCCAACCATGCAATTTGCGATGCTGTTTGCAAATGTTTGCCGAAACCAAATCATTGAATTATGTTGGTAACTACAGAACTTGCAACCATAGTTGGCTAACAATGCTTTCGGGAAACACATCCCAGTACAGTTTGAATAACATAGGCCTATGTATGGTGCTAATGAGCTAATGAATAGGTTAAAAATACTCACAATTCAATTTCAAACTTATAATTTATCAGTCTGAATGAATTTCACTACTGATTCGCGAACAAATTAATCTTATAACCCAATGAACAGGTTATAAATATGAATTACTCCTAAAACTTAATAATTCTTATGGCCAAGAATTGGCCAAGCTCAAGAATCAGTCAGCAACTCTAATGAATTGGTTAAAAATATCCTCAAATTAGTCTCAAACTCATCAGTTGTTATCAGAATGAAGTAAGAAACAAGAATCAACAACTTCCTTACAATTATCACACCCCTAAAAAAAAACTCACAGGCACTCACAGTGACCACAGAAGACAGGATCAACTTGTATGTGTCCTAAAGAGCCTCAGCTGCCACTGATGTGGATGCTCTCAGATTCCCAGATACTTCTCATTTAGTCAACAATCAACCATCCAGTTAATGTTATCTTTCTGTACCCTCTCCTTCTCTCCATGGCAACAACTCTCACATCTACATGCTAATAACATCCTCCTATCTCCATAACAACTCTGACATATTGTGCCTTTCCCCTTCTGCTGCTAAGAATACACTCATTCGACCCATCAATAATGCTAAGATATTCTGTGTCCATGGTAACTACGTCCTCCTCCCCATTTTCATCATGCCCTCATATACCAGTAAGGTAGACAGGCCTGTCCTCTGTAAAGGTGATCCCCTTGCTATGATCAATACACACTCCAATAGTGAGTGTCCTTAGAAATGATGCTGATGCATTTATAAGATGTGTGTGTAGTGTTTACAACCCACCAACCCTAAGGCAAACGCTGTGCCTCTGACACTTTAAGCACAGCACATGTCAGAGCCAGCCTCAGCCAGGGCATGTGGTGCACACACTATGGGGGAGAGAACAAAGAATCTTCTGAATGCTGTTCGGCAAAGTACTTGTCCATGCACTGGGTGTTCCATGATGTAGAAATTACAAAGTCAGTCTTAAAGGGACAGTTCAACCTTGAGGTGCCAGACAGGGATGATTTCTTTCTTCCATGAAACAATAAAATAGATGTTTTACAGAATGTTCACACTGCTTTGGTGGACAGGAGCGGAGAGGCATTTAAGCTAGACAATTTTTATATAATAATACTCCACAAAATTAGTGGTCAATTAAAAATAGTTTTTTGTTTGTTTGTTTTGTCCATGTTAGTTCACCCAAACAGGAAAATTATTAAATTAATTTGCCATCATGCCATTCCAAACCAGTATGACTTACTTTCTTCTGTGGAGCACAAAAGATATTTCAAAGAACATTTAATAAATAAATTTACATTTAATAATGCATTAGTGAATGTTGAAAGGAAAATTAATTAAGATTAATAAAGGGTTTGTTTAGTAAACTAGCTAAGAAATGGAACCTTAAAGTGTTATCCAGTTTTTTTTATTATTATTATTATTTTGGGATGAATTATCCGTTTAAGCTCGGTTCATTTATATTAACAGGTCATACTGCACGGTTTGTCGCTATTAGTCCCAGTCCCCATCCACTTTACTGTTTGGGCTGAATCGAGAAACGTGAACATTCTGCATACATAAAAGTAAACCAATAAACAAAGTAAGTAATCACCATTCGTGTTCCATGAAAGAAAGAAAATCATATGCGTCTGAAAATGATGGTGTGTAAAAATTATGACCATTTATTCTTGGGTGAACTGTCCCTTTAAATGTTGGATACAGGTGCGCTGTGGGCCACAGAGACAACTCTCCTGGCAACTGTTATTGTTTGGCAACATTGACATTTAACGACAACAAAAACAAGTTCTCTCAGTTTACCTGGTTTGACAGTCTTAATTCGAATCGGTTCCCGAAAGTGGCGGATCACCGCGTGCGTGTCTCGGTTCGTCAGCCCACTGACAGGTGTCCCGTTCACTTCCAATAACACATCCCCGTAGTACGGTAGTCTCCCGACGTGACAAACCAGCACGTCCAAGTTCATCTGACCGAGGAACGGGAACTCCCCGTGCTCGGCGCCTCCGAGGATCTCCACAACATCACCGAACTCCCCAACGCTTCCCCACGACACGGCGCACTCCTGCACTTTAGTGGACCAGTGTTTCTTTCTCTTCAGCGTTTTAGACATCCTTTATCCTTTAAGTTTCAGTGCAGTTCCACGTTAACAGGTTTTGAAGCCTTTCTTCCCGGTGTGTCGTTTACTTTACCCGGTGTAGGGATGACAGCGCGCGGATGTGGAACGCCATCCAGCCCGTGATAACTCCATAAGCCTCATCTACCATTATTAGTTCAAGAAAACATTTAATCAAATCATCAAAACGTCCTTTAAGAATGCGCGAGGATACTATTATAGCTACATTATGCAAAATAATATCGAACGTAAAGAACAATCGACGCAAGAATGAAGTAAAACTGTGTTTACCTGTTAAGTTCACTCAGGTTTTGCATGCACAGCATCAAGCGCACTAGACTGACACACTGAGAAACGTGTCTGTCAGTACAGCGTGATAAAACGCGTCTCTATAAAGGGAATTAGCAGCAAAATAGTGTCTCACAGGTATAAGGAGCCACCGAAGCGGCTGTCTTGGATATATTCTGTTCTGTCCAAACGGCCGAAGCTCAGGTTAGTCTTCGAAACGCGATTCCCAGTCAGTGAGTAGATGCGTCTGACGCGTCTTCATTCCTGGCTTATGCCTGAACCGTCAGCTTTACACACATTATGAGCCGTTAAAAATAGCCTACAAGAGAAATAAAGCTGTCGAACATGTCTTTATCGCCTCAAATGGTCGCTGCGATGCTGTCATACGCTGTGGCTGCTCTCTCAGATCTCCAGTCACGGCGGCTACTGTTGCGCTCAGCTTCTATTTGTCAAATGAAGCAAGCGTGTGCGCGCGCGCTCACCGCTCACAGCGGCCTGTGACTGGATGGCTCTCGGGTGGAGGTTTATATAAACTGAGGTAGTAAACTGATTTAGTAAATGAAGATGCAAATGAACCAATTATAAAACCGATAGGCTTGATTGTAAATTCTGAGTGAATGAGTCGCGTTCTAAGTCGCTGTAAGATGAGCCAATAAACGCTCAACTGTAATGTCAAAAGTCTATATCAATATGGCAAGTTTCTACTCTAGTACTTGGCAGCCCTAAGCAACAGTTAGGCTGGAATTATGCAATTCTACAAATACATTCATCATATTTCCATTGACATATATTATATATATATATATAAAGAGTTTATTTGCAAAAACAGATAACTCCATTTTTATGAATTCTCACAAATCATGTTTTTTTTTTTGTTTTTTTGTGTGCATTCCAAGTAAAACAATCAAACTGCAGTTGGGCTGTTTTGATTAAGTAAAGATAACTCTAAAAAATACAGGTAAATTAAAAAATTAAAATTCAGTGAAAGTATGTTTTATATATATATATATATATATATATATATATATATATATATATATATATATATATATATATATATTATATATATATATATATTAAAAGTTTGTTTTTTTGGCAAAAGCAGATAACTCCACATTTCATGTTTCATAGTTAAACAAAACCCAAGTAATTGCATTTAAAACACTCTCAAACACACACGTGCACACAAACGCACACACACACCCACCCACCCACGCGCGCACACACACACACACACACACACACACACACACAGATCGGCACACACATACACACACACACACACACACGCACGCTCTCTCTCTCAAACACACAGACACACACACACACACAGATCGGCACACAAGTACACACACAAAACAAAAGTAATTGCATTTTACACACACACACACAAGCAAAAGGACAACCAATTTTTCAGCATGTAAGTCGTGTATGGTGTACAAGGACTTACAGGAGTCGAAATCATAAATCCTCGATCACTTTTAGTGAGCTTTGATAAAACTTCCCTCAGCTAGCGCGTCTTTTTGAAGTGACTAGAAGCCTTGTCACCTGACCTGAATACTGCGCGCTGATTCGCTAAAACGGATTTATCGGTTTCTGTACCAGACAACAAGGGCGCTTGTCGGCTTCTGCTGTAAAACGTGAACTTGCGATGCCTGAAAGTGGGCAAAACCGGCTCTTCTGACAAAATGGATTTACAGAACGTGCTATATATGGAGAATAATGCACAACACTTAGTTCATTTTTTTAAAAATGGCGTTTATCGGTTTTTCTGCTTTACATTGTTGTAAAATAGTGGTAATTAAATATTCTAGATATCAATTTTGCCTGTTCTGAAATGTCAAACACAATTAATAACAATGCAAATACAAGTTGCTCCTATATATGCAATTGTTATTTTAAAAAGTAATTATTATTGAGTACAAACTTACATCTCTGAAAAAAAACAGTGTTTCCTTTCCACCAATGCAAATAGTTCTAAAAGTCAAAGCATCAGTTTTTGCATGTCACTAAGCAATATACAATCTTGCCTGACTTGCATTTCCTGTTCACTAGTGAGAAAAAAACTCCCATGCTTTGACTTTCAAAAACATGCCTTTCCTACAGACAAAATGATACAAGTCTGCTTCCATTCATGAAAGAAAACAGACACTTCAACTTGCACCTCACTCTAAACCAGGGGTGTCCAAACTTGGTCCCGGAGGGCCGCTGTTCTGCAGAGTTTAGCTCCAACCAGCTCCAAAACACCAAGTTTCTGTATGCCTAGATCTTGATTAGCTGGTTCAGGTGTGTTTAATTGGGATTGGAGCTAAACTCTGCAGGACAGCAGCCCTCCAGGACCACGCTTGGACACCTTTCCTCTAAACTCCATATTCCCTGCAAAGAATTCCAAATGTCAAAAAACAAGGTATTGTCATACTAGAAATCCCCCCAAAAATGGTATTACCAGAATAACATTTTCAAAAAAAAAAAAAAATGAAAGTATTATGGTGCTTTTTTTAATAATAAGATTAACATTATCTAAGATTAAGATTCTTGCAGCTCAAACTGTAAAACATGGTGCTAGCAACACAAGGTCATTCAATTCCCAGGGAATGCATGAACTAATAAAATGTATACCTTCAATGCGATATAAGTCGCTTTGGATAAAAGCATCTGTCAAATGCATAAATCTATAAGAACATTTCAGAATAAGCTCCCATGACCAAATTTGATAAAATAATAAATGCACTGTCAGAGCTTGCCTCTTTTCTTTCTCTCATATTAATCTGCTGAAGTAATTTAATCAGTAACTTAAGCCTAGGTGAGGATATCACAAGTAATCAGTGAATATTTCATCTTGTAATCAAATTATAGGGTCAATTATCTTAATAGCACAGTCCTGTAGTGTAGAGTAAGACTCAAAGCTGCCACCTTACGGTATGTTGTTGTAACTTCACCACAACTTGAGTCGCTTCATTCAATCAGCCAATGCAGACAAACATGACACACTCTTCATGCTCTCAGTTCCATTATTAATTACAGACAAGTCGAGACAAATCAAACAGCGCATTATCGAGTTTGTAAAGGATCCAATTTAATTCCCAATCACTTCAAATCGCAGAACACTTGTATTTCCCGTGAGTATTGAGACCAGACACAGGAAACTTAGCAGGAAGTGTGTAGACATGATTAATTATGCAATTGGCCTATCACAAGACCAGGCATGAAACTAATTTCAGTGTGTTAGGTAGATTCAAGCTTTGAGCTATTTATACAGTCCCACTCACACATATAAGTACAGTTGTGCTCAAATAACATATAGGCCTTCCACTACCACAAAACCTGGTTTGTTGATTTGTTTAAAGATTACAAGGACAAATAATGATATGCATTGACAAATAACTTATAATAAATACTGCAATATTCCATTCCATGACTTTAACAGATAATGTTCTGGCAGAAAATTATAGTTCCATTTCAATGACAAAAAAATTTAATTTACCCATCTGTACTTAGCAAAGACCTGCTGATACTTGATATAAAATGTAATGGTTGAGCTCTAATATGTTTAGGCATCCATGAATCATCAGGAATGTTTGTTTCGTAACATCATATATCTGAGAGTTTGAACGGAGTTCTGCAATAAGGATAATGTGGGGAGACTGGGGCTAGTTGCTACACTATTATTGAATAATTTCTCAGGGTATTCATCTACCAAAGTTTACCATATCCATTTGTTTTTGTTTTTTTTACAGGATGGTGTTGAAACAACCTATATATATATATATATATATATATATATATATATATATATATATATATATATATATATATATATAACAACTTTTAGCTTTAAATTTACTGAAATGTAACCCTCATGACAAAAAGGCCTGGTCTCTCGTATATATATAAAACCTGTAATCTACAAGGCTCCGGACACAAATAAACTAGTTTATTAGATCTTTGCTGGTTGTTCAAAACCCAACAGCATTTAAACAAAGTATCAATCCAAATACTAACATTTTAAAGGAATTCTAGTCTCAGTTGTGGTCTAAATTAAGGAAATAGCTTGAGATTTTTCTTGAGCAGTGCAGGACGGTGCGTGCAGAGGACGCAGCACGTCCCCATTTCGACTAGTGTAATAATCCAAAGCGAGTCTAGTGATTGAATGAATTATTGATAAAGCTGAGCAAAGAGGGTTAGCAGCAGGCGGAAGGTATGTACTTTGATCTCACAGCTATAATTTTTCTTCTTGGAGGATGGGAATAAAAATTGTCAGTTCAAGTATTTAGAGGGATTCAAATGGGTCTGCATCCTTTTAAACTCAGTGAAAACTTCCAGAAAAGTTCTGCAGTTCAATAAATTAGCATAATTCAGTCACACTTTGAGACCTCAACACTGTAAGCTGTGACACAAAACACTTACAATAACAATACTTTTTCCCCAACAAAGCATTATTATTATTACATAAAAGAGATACATTGAAGTATAACACACCCAAAATGAAAAATGTCATAATTTACTCAGTTGAGATTTGTTTGTTTTGTTTCTCCATGGAACACAAAATTTTAGCAGATCAATCAGTAGAATCAATCTTCTTAACCTCATCAAATTTGATATTAACCCTGTAGTGCTTGACATATGAAATAATAGTCTCATTTTTAAAAAACAAAAACAAAAAAAATTGAAATTTTTTAATGTTTAGACAAAATAAAAAAAGGTAGGCTATATGTGTTTTTATCATTATTACTATTTCATATTTACGGAAGAGTACGGAAGAGGATTAGGGCCAAGCAATAATAAAAAAATAAAACCATCTCGAGATTAAAGTTGTTAAATTTTGAGAAAAAAGTCGAGATAAAATGTTGAAAGTAAACTCGTTGAATTACGAGAAAAAAACGTGTAAAATTTTGAGAAAAAAGTCGAGATAAAATGTTGAGAATAAATTCGTTAAATTACGAGAAAAAAAACTCGTTAAATTTCAAGAAAAAAGTCGAGATAAAATGTTGAGAATAAAGTCCTTAAATTACGAGAACAAATTCGTTAAATTACGAATTTGTTCTCATAATTTAACAACTTTTTTTCTCGTAATTTAATGACTTTATTCTCAACATTTTATCTAGACTTTTTTCTCGAAATTTAACGTCATTTTTCTCATAATTTAACGTCTTTGTTCTCATAATTTAACAACTTTTTTCTCGTAATTTAATGACTTTATTCTCAACATTTTATCTAGACTTTTTTCTCGAAATTTAACGATTTTTTTCTCGTAATTTAACAAGTTTATTCAACATTTTATCTCGACTTTTTTCTCGTAATTTAATGAGTTTATTCTCAACATTTTATTTAGACTTTTTTTCTCGCAATTTAATGATTATTTTCTCAAAATTTAACAACTTTAATCTCGAGATGGTTTTATTTTTTTATTATTGCTTGGCCCTAATCCTCTTCCGTAGTACGAGGCCAAAACAGAGCAAAAATATGCAAGTTGGTGCAGTAACCAAAAAGTTTTTTTTGTAACAGTATAACAAACTACTTACAAGTGCAGTAAGATTTTAATGCTTAGTTTTATGACCAAAGCTCATATAACGCAAAACAATGATGATCGAGAGACGTTCCTCAAAAGCCCGATTAATAATATTTGATACTCATATTTGATAATTTTTATAAAAATGATATATGGATAATCAAATTAGTTAATTTATAAGTACTACTAATAGGCTATAAAATTTATTCCTGTTACTTTATAAAATTTAGTAGATTTCAAGGCAAAAAAAAAAAAAAATCCTAAAGATGAACATTTTTAGAATTCTACTAAAAGGCCTTTATTTGCTAATAAAGCATAAACTATCAATCAGACAACACAAGGCATGTTTTGATCATGTTAATAATTTAGAGGCCTTAGAAATTTATAATATACATTATATATGATGCAAGTTAAGACCCTGAATATGAGCAACAGTAATAGTGCTTATAACGGTAATAGTGCTAATAACAGTTTATTGGAATAACATGGCTACATCTTCACTCGTGATGCATGTAAATTCATTTTATTGTTTAAATGTCAGCTAAATGTCAGAATTTTCTGAAACATAATGTTCTTTATACATGCTTTACAGAATGTACAGGTACAGCATACAAAAAAAAAAATGCACAAAATTTATAAAGCAGCATTTAAATATTGTCAAAGCACTGTAGCTAAACTTTGGTTTGCAGAAGGCTGGAATGTTTGATCCGTGTGGATTTTCTTTGGTGTAAATCGAACAGAACTGTAAGTGAAATCATACTTGTTCTTTTAAAGATCCCAACAAAGTCCTGCATAACCTGGAGTAAAACAAAACTGCTTTACTCTTACATTACTTTTAAACGAAACCGTTTTGCGTTAATTTCTCACAGGCTGAACCAAGAGAGACCACTGTAAGAGGCCAGGCAAGCATTAACAGTAATTTGAAAAATGTTGAGATTTTAAACCTGGCTGGAAGCCGCTGATGACACATACTCCTTTCCTTTCAACAAGGGAAATTGACGCAGCGAGGAGTCAGCTGCATCATCTGGCATCAAGGTCTCCTGATTAGTGTAATTGTATAGCTAACTGTGAGGCAAGAGATTGTGCAAAATGCAACAAATTAACATGCAAATCAAGGGGTAGTTATCGCAGTTGGAAAGTGGTTGATAAAACATTTCCATTAAAAGAAGGCAGGAGAAGCCAGTGACCACAGATATCTGCCGCAGTGAAAGATCCAGCTTTTGAATGCTCAAAAAAGTGCAAAATGTCAGTTGTACTGCAAAATGAATGGTTAAGATGTAATCAGGGATCCATACAGATGGTTTGGGTCATCAAGCTTTCAAGTCCAGACTGTGAGTCAAGGTTAAATTGATGTGAAAATAGGTTCCCTCTTATGGCGCGGTCACATCAGCAAAACTTCAGTGAAATTTCGCAGACAAAGAATATCCACTGTCCATTATCAATAGTATAGCAATTCATGAAGCACCGCTTACTCAGAAGTCACTTTGAAACTAAACGGCCAAAAGGTGCAGTTAAATTAGTGAAATTCCAGCAAAAGTTTGTGGGCAAAAAAGGTCTATTGTCAATAGCATAGCGATGTATAAAGCATGGCTCACACAGAAGTCAGTTTTACACCATCCAGCTTTGTTGGTCAGCGTGGTGAATTCACATAACCAACTTGAAAATGAGCGGAATCTGCAAGGGGAATTGTTTCATCCTTGCGTTAAACTCCCGATCATTGGAATGACTCTGTTTTACCCATGAAATTTCACAGAGCACTTGTAAATATAATCTATACTGGTCGAAGTGTGGTTTGCGTGTTTCAAATTCAACAAACTTGAATTTCAAACAAAATCCACATGCTGTCCTGGAGGCAGGAAGCAGGGTTGCCTGGTTTTCACAACAATACCCACCCAATTGATACTCAAAGCTAGACCAAAACTAGACCAATCGCATTTCAGGGGGGTAAAATTCTCTTTTTGGCACTTTCCCCGGTAAAATTCAAATTTCAGGGGCTAAATATTATGCTATTTGGGGTCACTTCAACCCATGGACATGAAAAACAACCCGCAGCAACAGTGTTAAAGTAGCCCAATTTGACAACACTGGCAGGAAGGGATCACAGCATGTTCAAATCAAGATACTAAGATACCACACACCTACCATACTTAATTTAGTTAATTTGGTTAATTTTGATATCCAACAATCCTATGCATGTTGTTCAGCATAAGCTGAAAGAACACATTTAGAATGACTGGCTAAAAGCAGTAGATACATTTATAAAATAATTTTTTCTCCAATTTCTAAGACATAAGAATTGTGGTCAATAAATATGTGATCATCTCCAAAGCTCACTTGAATTTGTTCAAGATCATTAGATGTGATGTTAGTGCCTTGAAAGGGAGCCTAAAATGTGTTTCCTTAAAAGGTGTCCGTTAAATAATTGGGCAGCGGTCCTTTTAAGGCCAAAACAATAAAAATGACTAGGCATGACCATGCCTAACTGTCACAATAGTTCTTAAGCCTTAAATTGAGAAGATGACCTGAAAGCCTGGAGAAAAAAAAAAAAAAAAAGGTACTCAGAGACAAGATGAGATTAGTTTGATCCATCTGTAACAACAAATTTCAAATGCAGAATGTATGGAATTGCAATAAATGTAAACTCCAAACTCAAACAAAGATTCTGCAATTCCATTTGGTGCACACTTGCAAGAATGCACATAGTGAGGTTAGACCAATTAAAAAGAAGCGTAACAAATAAAAACGAGTTAGCATATTACGATTGCATAAGGCTGTACTGGGCAGATTGTCAAAGGTGCAATATATCGGGTCTTTCTTACTGTCTATTATAGTGCCTTGAGAAAACAGAGAAAATGAAAAATATGTTTGGGTTTGTGAGAAGCACTACACAACAAAAAAATGCATTATTAATGACAAATAACAGTAACTCCGGCGTACAATAACAGTGGAAACAACAGAGTCTTCTGCTCTGTTAACACATTATTGGTCAGTCAGTACCACTTGCCAATAGGAATGAGAAATGCAACACAGGTGATTAACCCTCTGATGTCACTCAGAGAATATCACTGCCCTACTTCAGCAGTCCAATCTTCACAGTTAATGTTCGTACAGGTTCTGTACCAGAGCAAAAGCAAGTTATAGGTGAGTCTGGGTCAAGCTTTGGCATACGCAAAAAGGCTCTTAAGTAGGTAGGAAAACCAAACATGGCATAATCTGTACGTCACAGGTTACGATAGGACTAGCGGAGCTCTTGGAAATGTTACATTCAGGGCTCAAACCAGACTTTGAGGAATGGTGAAAGCAGGAATTCTCTCTCCCGTTTCAAAGAGTTTTCCGCAAAATGCACATCCAAGTGGGCTACAAAGAAACATTGTGGGGAGTGACAGGAGAGGCAGTGTAAACATTGAAGAGAGAGGCATTTCATTTGGCAGATAATAAGGCTTCTCCAAGGAGGTAGTGGGCTGAGGGCACAGGGAGGCAACTGAAGGACAAGGTGGTGATGTTTGGGGAAGACAGAGCTGGCTGGGGTTTATGTGGGCGCAGAGGCGCTTTCCTGTGAGTTAGTCCTATATGAGCCTTCCTCCAGTGCCCCCCTCCTCTCCTCTCTGCTGTCCCCAGCGGACAGACCCGTCGGGGGCTTGTGTACAGTCACTGAGGCCTGGGCAAGGATGGAAGAATGGGTTTCCTCACCATCCCAAAATGATCTCCCTGGGAAATCTGAGACAAGAAAAACAGACTGTGAAAATTGGCACATGCACTAGCTCAGCTCCAACCCTTTTGAGCAGGTTTACACAGACAGACACCTTCTAAGGCAACATGTTAACATGCCACGCAACTAGTGCTCATCATGCACACAAATTAACGCCTAAAAACACTCAAAACAGAAGGTTCTAAAAAATCCTGTTCAATGAACAAAAACATTAGGCAACAACCGTTTTTAACATTGATAAATGTTTCTTGAGCACCAGATCAGCATATCCGAATCATTTCTGAAAGATTATGTGACACTGAAGACTGGAGTCAAAGTATATTAAAATAGAATTGTTTTTAAATTGTAATAATGTTTCACAATATTACTGTATTTTTTAACAAATTGGTGAGCATAAAACATCATTCAAAAACATCAAAACCAGATCACTTAGTTTAGTAAGAAAGCAATGGTAAAAAGGATATTAACAGGATATTAGACTGAAATGAGGTGCATTACTAAATATCATTTATTAGGGGTGTAAAGATACACTCATGTCACAAATCGATACAAATCTCAATACTGAACTCATGATGTGCATCTATAAGCCTATAAAGAGATTTTTATTATTATTACTTTATTATCAAAATAATATTATTATTATTATTATTATTAATTATTATCATCATCATCATCATCATCAGGACCCACAAATATTTCCCCACTGCATTATTATACATTATATTCAACATTATATATAGTAGTTTAATGTAGTACTCTCACTTTTAATGCAAGCGTAATTACACAGACAAGCCACGCACGCACAGACTCTACCGGTGCTCGCTATGTACCGCCTCTCTCGCTATTAATGCACAACACGAATAAGAATAAACCATCTAAATGCATTGAATGATCATACTACTAAAAACTAAATGCTATATGGTGGTTTAAATGATGTTTGCGCTTTCACTTTGAGGAGTGCCGTTCCAGCGCATATGCGCTTCAGATGATCAAGGACAAATTGACTATTCCCAAACTGTAAATGTTTAGTTCATCGAAAAATTAATTCTGCATTCACTCACTCTCATGTTGTTTTCACGCATCACAAAACGCATTTTAACATCCATGTTTATTTCAGTATGTGCGTTGTTGTAAATTTGTTCATCACATAAAGCCATCGTGTCTTTTCAGAAGATTTGGATTTGGATCATTAGACCACTTGATTGAATATTTTTATGTTGCCTTTATGACATTTTTTGGATCTTTTAAGTTAAGGGAATGGATTTTAAATGGAGACGAGAGACAAATCTACACTCCAAGCATTTATGCATGTATGGTGTTCATCTCACCAGTGCTATAGTGTTGTGATGCTGGTAGTCGTGGTTCATGGTTGGTGAGGAACACAGAGGTGTTCTGCTGACTTATAAAACTCTCCAGTGCCGTGTCTGTGTGCTGATCCCGCTCTTGATGGCTGCTCTGGTGTCCGTCCCGAGAGATCTGAGCCACAAGTGGGTCGTCCTCTGTCAGGTAGGCGTACGGGCAGTACTCACGAGTGCGCGAGTAGATATTGGCGTTGTCATAGCAGTCTGAGCAGATGACTAGAGGGCCCGCTCCCCCTAAAAAGACAAACAGGAGTCAGGATGGTCAGCTGGTAAACTGGTGAGGCAAACAGCCGACTTTGTAATGACATGAAGGCAGGTAAATCATGACAGAAAATTCATTTTTAAGCAAATTAAATAATACAAATTTATAAATTCAAAAATGTAACCTTACCATTGGGGACATTTGTCTGTCCCTCTCTAGGTTCGCTCCGATGGAAGCTGCTACGTCCAGCAAAGAAAGAGCCCACATGACTACCCAGCATTCCATTAGCATCTGGATCAACATCACTGCTCACTTCACCATAACATACTCCTGTTGAAACACATCAAAACATCCATTATAATGACTCGCGTAGAAACTAAACGAGTTGTCAAATTTGATCTGTTGCATTTTATAGCCTTTATCAAGAAATAAACTTATATTACCATCGGTGCCTTTGTGAACATAACCATTAGCATGTGATGGCATGAGCTGCTGGTGGCTTCCGTTCTCTGAGTTACTGTAGCCCTCCTGAGGCTCTGACAGCGTACCCTGAGACGAGAGGTAACTGGGAATGTCCGCTGGTAGGTTCATCTCATCTGGAATACATCAACAGAAAAATGTATAGATTAAACTTGTGATTTTTGTGCATTAATTTGTAAGATTAATGAACAGAAAAACTGTTATATGCCTGTCGCAATTACATGGTAGAGCTGTCGCATTTATGTGTAATATCCTGGTTGTGATTATTTCACGATAACTGCATGCACTGTGATTATGGATAAGACACACTTAAAGCAGATCAAAAGAGACGATTATTCTAAATATTAAAATATTTACAAAATTTAAGTAATTAAAATTATTTTTAAATTCTATAATATTTAATGAATAAATGTATTTGAAATTTAAAAGATTTTATATAAAGTGTATTATTCATGTTATTCTACCCTGTGCAATTTGTGTTCTTTAAAGAAATCATGTTTATTCTTACTAACATGACTAAAATAGACTATCAAATTGTTTATTTATTATCTCAGCTAATTAGTAACCAACTAAAATGTCATAATCACGAAAGCCCTACTACTAGTCATTATTTTCTATTAACTTGTCCTGTCAACTGGATAACATCTTAAAAAAAAAAAAAAACAAAAAAAAAACATGAGAATTCATTTTTATTGTTTATACTATTTTTAATTTGAAATGTTTAAACTGATAAGTGCAGAATTGTCCACTGACCTGTATTAGTTATGCTGTAATCTTCACTCTTTCTCCTCATGTGGTAAATGACGATGACCCACACAAGCGAGGTGCCAACAACACAGCAAACGACCACCATCACAACAATGCCAACCGTTGTCCATCCATCCTGACCATATACGCTGGTCACCGGGTCACAGTTGGCCGAGGGCGAGACGCTGAGGTAGATATGGCCGCGTTCTGTGCCTAGCGTGTTGGACATTATGCATGTGTATTTCCCTGCATCAGCAGGGCCAGCATCTACGATTATGAGGAGCTGATTGGCTGCGGCGAAAAAGTGACGTTCCGTCAGTATTAATGGGGCGTCGTCTTTGGTCCAGTTAAGACGGGGGGCGGGGCTACCACGAGCTATGCACTGGAGGACAGCAGTCTCACCGCGGGCGACGTTACGGTCCTCTAGAGGGCGCTGGAAGGATGGGGTTTCTGTCAAAAAGACCAGATTTTAATTATTCAATAAATTATCAAATATAAATAATTCAGAAGAACATTTTTGGTATTATATCATAGTAAAATACAATACCTAACACAGTAAGAGTGGCATTGGCCGACAGGCTGCCTGCCTCGTTTTTGGCTGTACAGCTATAGACACCCATATCCTCTGCCTTCACATTAGCAATGAAAAAAGTGTCATCGTCTGGCATGACATGCATCCTTCTTTCACGGGCAGCGGGGAAATTGATACCGCCATCTTTTTGCCATGCGATCTGGGGTGTTGGGTGTCCCTCTGCAGCGCATTCCAACCTAGCGACCGTACCGGTGCGGATGGTCAGATCCATGGGTGTCTTCAGAAAGGTGGGGAGCTCTGGGAAAAGCCATTAGTGAGTTATTTTCACTGCTTTACACTGCTTTAGTAATTCAACTATTGTAGTAATTCTTCTTTAAAAGTATGATGGAGCACTTTTATGTAAAGAAATTGTTCAAAATTAAAGAAAATGTAACACTAACATTTAATATTAACATTTTCTACTTACAACAGAAGAATTCATCCACCACTTTTTGACAGAGGTATGGAATAAAAATATGCTTATTAACGGAAGTCACTATTATTATTATTATTATTATTATTCATAACGTACTTCATTATTACTGGTATTACCATTCCAATTTATTATGCATGTCAAGTGGTCCGTATAATAAAAAAAAAAAAAAAAAAAAAGTGTGAATATTTTAATACTTAAATTTATATTATTTAATTGAAAATACTACTTACATTTTGTTTAATTACAACATTTAATGAATACATTTAAGTATATTATTCTATTTTTATTTGTATTTTCATATTATTCTACCTTGTGCAATATTTATTAAAGCCTTAAAATCATTTTATGTAAGGAAATTTATGTAGGAAATGCAACAAGAGTAAACCAAAACAAGCAAGCCACTGGCCAATCAAAACCCTAAGCACCATTACATTATTTACTTTGAGAATCATGTTTTTGTTATTGTCATTCTATTATTAGGTTACAAATCCGCTCTTCCATCAGTATCCTGAACTGATATAAACAGAATAATTATATTGCTGATGTTTGGCATCCCAGAGGGCTGCTATGTTTGTTCAACGGACATGGAAAATTAAAATCTGACAGAGCTCTGATAACGAACAACCAATCAGGGTTAATAAGGGGGGAAGTAAAAAAACAAATGGAAAACCGCTTAAAGCATTGGAGAGATCATAGTGCTTTAGCAATATGCCAATAAAAAAAGTCCTGCAGATGATCGCATTAGTTGAAAATCTGCCACCAGCAGGCACTTTTAATTCCGTAACTAGATCAAAACCAAACAAAATTGTGAAATACAGTTGTATGCAGAGGTTAGTGAATCAAAGATCACTGGCTAAAATATTTATTTTTTTAAAAAACAAAAGGTAATTCTGAATTATTATTCTTACAATTCTGAATTTTTTCCTCATAACTGCGAGTTTCTCACAATTCAAACTTTTTTTCCTTCCAGTTGCGAGTTTATTTCCTGTAATTCTTTTTTCTTTTTTTTGGGGGGGGGGGGGGGGGGGGGAGAATTGTGGAAAATAAACTTACCATTGCGAGGAAAAAAATCAGAATTGTAAGTTTATATCTTGCAATCCTGACTTTTCTCAAGATTGAGAGATAAAAAGTCGCAATTATCTTTTTTAATTACTTATTACTTATAGCTTCCATACAAATCACTTCCTCTAGACCAGTAGGAAATTTGTAACAAACAATTTCCATGAGGCACTAACCATTAACAGTGAGCTTGGCCAGGGTGGAGTAGTTGGACCCAAAATGGTTGGAGACAACACACTGGTACTGGCCCTCATCTGTGAAATTGACGTTGAGCAGGTGGAGTACAGTGGTGTAGAGGAGACGCTGATCCTGGTACCGAGCGTAGTTCTGCACCTGAGCTTCATACAGCACCTCTCCATCTTTGCGCCAGGCGGTGCTCATGGGAGAGTCGCTGCTGCTGAACGCAGAGCAGTTCAGAGTGATGTTGGTCCCACGTAAGGCCACAGTAGTCTTGGGGTGAGCGCTGATCTGGGGTTTAGGGAAGTCATCTGCAAATGAAACCAAAATATAAAGATCTTAATACAAGAAACAGCTATAGCTTTTATATTTAAAGTTTCACTTTTTAACAATCATAAAATTGCTTTTTAAAATGGCACAAGATGCATCGAAGACATTTCATTGGAGAGCTGTGAAAAAAAAAGTGTTTTTGTAAGAGAAAGCATGAGGTAACTGTCAGGTCACTCACTGCAGACAAACTCCTCTGGTTTAACAACAAGCACACTAGATCCTGCCAGGGAGGCGGGATGAGCACAGACAGTGGTGCAGGATTGCTGGAAATGGCTGTCAGTCAACCACTGGCCCAACCACTGCAGCTGACAGTCACACAGGAGACTGCTAGTGTTCAAATCGCTGAGGAAGACCACAATACATGCATTATTGAAGAATACAGGTAAAGCACATTATTCTAACATAAAAACACCATCCTTTCAGACATAAATGCAACAAAAATATATTATGTAAAATGCATAGACACATGAAATATATACAGTCTGTAGAAAGTAAACAATCACTTACAGTGTTTTAAGTTTTAAATGAGTGAAAGCATCAGGATGAATAGACATGATGCCATTCTTACTCAGGTCCCTGCAGAACAAATTCAAAAAGATTATTTGCATGGGAACAGTACAAAACAGGAGGCGTTTGTGTTGGGTTAAATAATGAAAAGGCATTATATTGGATTTTACTGCCATCACATTGTCTTTACAGTGTAACTGCACAAATGCAAATAGGAACAGCATTTCCTTAAAAAATCTACGATCTATAACCTCTAACATTTAACAACTAATAGTATAAGCATAATCAGACATACTGGTGAATTTAATGATATTTGCCAATATAAGCTACTTTACAATAATAATATTATCAAAATCTTAATTATATTCAGATCGAAAAATTATTTTATGGGGTCAAAGTTTAAAAGGGTTTAAAATATGTTATCCTTTTATTTTTTTAAAAAGTTTTTATGCTTGATTTCAATGGAATTGTAGCTTTATGGAGGTCAATTTCTGTGTTAAAAATGGCTTTTTACTTTGCAATTGCAACTGTATTGCTTATAACTATGACTTTTAAATATCACAGGCCAGGGGGGGGAAAAAAAGTCTGCATGACGTGAAAATTCTATTTTTTTTTTATGCCCGTTTTATAACTTATCTGTGAATATATGTTTCATTTTTAAAAAGTTCTTGACCTAAGGTTTATCAAAATGTCATAACTGAATCTCCTGTTGAAAACAACAGACTTCTTTCTGGTGAATATTTCAGAACAATATCTGAAAGGATTTCTATATTACTGCATCTAGTAATGGGAGACATGATGTTTCCAAGAAAAAAAAAAAAAACTAAAGGCTAAAAGAGACTCACAAATGCTCCAGCTCCACCAGACCCTCGAACGCTCTCTTAGTGATGGTCCTGATTTTATTATTCTGTAAAACTCTGGAAAACACACATATACACTTATGTCGAGCCACACTTCATATCTCTGAGTCAGATCAAACAGCTCGTATCAACCAACAAACTTACAGCGAGTTCAGCCTCTTCAAACCCACAAACATGCCAACGAAGTCCTCGATGGCGAGCGATATCTCATTATTACGGATGTCCCTGGAATAAACAAACAGAAAAAAGATAACCATCAGAATGCTAGCAAACTTCCAACTGCTGCTGAGTAGACTATTTTCTGTAACCTTAACCCTGGGTTTCACAAACTGGGCTTAAGCCTAGTTCCAGACTAAAATGCATGTTTGAGCTGTTTTAACTGAAATCAATGTCAATGCCATTGTTTTGTCTCAAGATGCACACTAGTAATGTTTTTTTTTCTAAGGCATGATTATAAAAGCTACTTAAATATCCTAATTGAACTAAGGCCTAATCCTGACTTAATCTAAGCCCCGTCTGTGAAACCAGGCCTAAATGTCAGAGCTGCTTTCTTTAGGAGACTGTACTTCTACAAACAGAGAATTAAGGTTCTAAGGCTCTACGGCAGCTCAGCTCATTGTATGCTTTTCATGTATAATAGGGGGTTTTGTACGGACAGGCTGGTATGTGGGAGTATTATGAGATTGTCTTCACGCACTGCTGGCTGTTAAAGGCTGGCATCTTTTTACAACTGTGCCAGAGGGAATTGGCGGAGGTTACAAGAGGTGGGCATGTTTGAATGTCCTTTTTTCCCAGGGGGGTGAGCTGCAACACAGAAACTTAAACTTAAACAAAAATGACTTATTTGGGCTCAAGCAAAAGGTATAGAATGTATTATTTGTAACTATGGGCTTTATCTTATTTTATAGAGATATGCTACTTCCATTTTCATTAAATCAGTTGTACACATATAAACACACCTGTTCTGTCTTCATCTGAGAGCAAATTTGGGCATGTTTGAACATGATAAGATGATACATTACAGAAAAACCAGTACACCACTTTTCAAAAAAAGTGTTTATAGCTGTGTTTATAACTTATAGCTATCCCAGAGTTACATTAAATTATAAATGTAATAATGCAAATTACAAAAAATTTAATATTTATAATTTTATTGTGAAATGAAAATGAAAAATAAATGTTGACATATGTTGCTAAAAATATTTTTTGTAGTGGGACGAGTGAAAATGTTAGGAGGGCAAGTAAAAATCTGGACAACTGTCCTGACCGGCACAGCACAAAAAAAAAAATCTTAATAATGCATTTTGCATTTAAACTACAGACTTTTTATAGTGTTACCGAAGTTCCGTATAATATGAGAAACAGAAGGAGAATGTGGGTTATCTTACAATGTACGGACGTTAGCCAGGCTGCTGAACACTCCTTCTCCCAGGTGTGTGATTTGATTGTCACCCAAGTTAAGACTCTGCAGGAGACTGAGACCAGAAAACACCCAATCCTCCAAACGACTCAAGTGATTGAAAGACAAATCCCTGGAAACCAAACACACAAATGTGCATTACACTCAAAAAACAAAGACTGACCAAGCATTTCTAGAAAAAAAAAAAAAAAAAAAAATTGCATTACATTATTACATACAAGATAAAAGTTTAAGGTCAGGGCTGAAGTCACTCACAATTCTTCCAAGCGATGACAAAACTCCCAGGCATCAGCTCGAATGAGTCCAACATTATTCTGATTGACACGCAGAATCCTTAACATGTGCAGTCCATACAGCCAGCCCTTATTCAGCTCCGTCAAATTATTATACTCCAACTCTCTGGAAAAGGACACATCAACAGAAAACGTCAACTATAAATCACTGCTTTGACTCATGTGGAACATAAACTTAATTATAAATTAGCTGAATTAAACATCTAAATCGACCCTCCACTTTAAGGTTTAGATATATGGTTTAAAAAAAAAAAAAATACTATTAAATATATAGGAATGGGCAATATTGCAAAAATATATCACTTTTTTTTCAGACAGGATCACAACCTTATTAATCAAGTTTCTTTTTCATGTTGGTTTTAAAAACTATTTTTGCAAGTCACCAAGTAATACAGCAAAACTAATTTCCTTAATTTAAAAATTTTGTATTTGACAGTTTAAGCGCAATAAGACGCAAAAGAGAACTTGGTTCAGTACTCACACGCTGTGTGGCAGGCATACTGTGCGCACACTTTGGGTGTACCCGTTCAGAAAGCTTATGTCAGAACAGAACGTGAAATAAAAAGTTTAACCGGCCCGTCTCTAAAACACATGCAAATAATAAACTTTTGTGATGGTGAACACAAACCATACCGCTGTCCAATGATAGAATGTGCACTGTAGTAACATGATACTTACATTTTAATTGTGTTCTCAGGAGACATTTTAACGGTGCACTATTAATAGTAACATTAAATATCAGTACACTACACTATCACTAAACCGTGATATCGGACATACCATATATATACACACATACACATACATATAAAAATTAATTAAAATAAAAAAATAAATCCTAAAAGCATTGACTCACAGCTCCTCCATGTTTTCCAAACCAAAGAGAGCTCCATCCATCAGCTTAGTGATGCCGTTGCGCTGCATCTTCAACGATTTAAGAGCCTTCAGTTCTTTGAAAATGAGACTTTCCACCACACGAATCCTGTTACGCCTCAACTCTCTGAAAAGTGACGGAAACAAGAAGAGGGGCACATTACAATGAGAACATCTAAACCATGGGACTAACTATCAGAGAGAGACAAGACGACAAGGAAATTAACTCCCTGCTTGATAATATCAGTTGCATTTAGAAAGCAGTAATTCTGTCAGATACAATCTAATTGAGCACTGCAATAACATTCAATTCATTAGCCATGAATACACACAAGACTTGGAGCTGAGAGAGGGTGAAGACTTTATCCGGCAGCAGAGAGAGTCTGTTCTGGTTTATCTTCAACACCAGAAGGGAGCTGATGTTTCCGAAACAGCCGGGCTCTAAGGAACTTATCTTGTTTTTGCTCAGGTTGCTGTTGTGATGGAGAAAGGAAACAGACAGATATCCATGAACCTCAAAAGTAATCAGAAACTCCAAGAAAAAAGCCTATTATTCAATGACAAAACAAAGATCAAAACAACAATTGACAACATTTGCATTATCTAACTGATAGCCTAACTTCTTCAGACAGCTCTCTTAGGGGGCTTTCATGTTGGCAGTTTAGTTCAAACAGGGCACGGTTCGCATAAAAAAATTAAAAAAAAATCGCTAATGTGAAAGCTAGTGTGAACCTGTGTGTGCACCGGGGTACCGAACTCAAGACTACCTGAAGGAGATGGCCAGAGTTTGGTTGCACTAGAACTGTAGCGAGGTTCGCGTGAATATGACAGCAACACGAACTCGGGTGCACATTTGTTCAGGAAGTAAAGTAACCTGCGCATGCATTTTAGCCGATTATAGTCTATTTACTTAAATAAAACACATCTAAGAGATGATAGTGTTGATGATTTACCTTGAATTCAAACAAGAGATAGCCAGCAATGTATTCGCATGTTGCAAGTGCAATCAGAGCGGCACATTAACGGCACTCACCTGTCTCCTCAAAATAGTCTGTTTGCATGCAGCAGAAAGCAGTCTATGTGCATATACAGTACTCCCAAGTGTTGTTTACTCTGCAGCACATCAAAGCACCAAATGTTCTGTTTTCTATCATGCATCGTGTACATTTGTGATGATGCAAGATGAACGCAAACGCACCAGGGTTCGATAGAATCAAGTTTAGTGTGAAACCAGAACAACGCTGTGGGGGGAACCAGGAACAATCGCGTCCGGGCTCAGGCCGCAGCAAACGAGCCCAGTGTAAAAGCCCCCCCTAATATAATTAGAAGTTCACTACAGTCTTACCAAAAGTGCACAGTTTAGACAAGCCCAAGAACAAAAACATGGGCAGAAAACGAAAGACTCACAGGTATTTCAGCTGCATGGGAGGGAATGATCCAGCCTTAAGCTCAGATATAGAATTAGAGCTCAAATCCAGACTTTCCAGAGATGAATATGGCAACAGCTGCTCTGCCATGACTTCAGAGATTCGATTATGTACACTGAAAATACACAACAGATGAACATATGTACTATATGATCATTCATTCTTAATGAAATGCAAAAAAGTGAACAATCATGCAATCCATGTACTGTTTAACTTCAGTTACAATGCCTTATTTGTTATGTTATTTATTATAAGCAACTGGAGCAATTTCACCAGCTATAAACAGCAGTAAAGAGTGAAAAAGGATGAACGTAGAAGAAAACTTACAGTGACAGCACAGTAATGTTGGACGAGGCATCTCCAAGAAAAGGCACCGCTGTAAATTCATTCTGATTCATAGACCTATATTCACACAGAGCGAATTATTAAAACCTGAAAAAGCAGTCACCAAAAACAAACAAACAAACAAAAAACTTTACATAACAATAAATCCTATTATAAACCTGAAAACTGAGGAAAAAGTTTAAAGGAATAGCAAAAGCCTTACCTGGTTGTATTCATATAAAAAAGTAATAAGGGAAACAAGTATGTAACCAAATATTTAAGACTGGGGGATTAAATGTCAAGTCTATAATTTGCACCTTGAGATCTAGTAAAAAGACTTTTCACACCATTGCAGAAATGGTATCCAAATCCAAGATGGAGAGAAAAAAGGATAAACAGAAGATGCCAGGGTAGTTGAATGCATAGGTACCTACAGTAAACCTCAAAAATTACTGTTTAAATTACAGTTCACTCTACAATTCCAGTTAAATTAAACATATTAAGCTTGTCATATGAGATAATAGTCAGAAAATGTAATGTTTTGAACTGGAACTTATTGAATCTTTAGACAAAACATAAGAAAATCTAAGTTTCCATACTTGTTGTATGTTTTGTATCATTTTTATAGCTCATATACTGAAGTATGACATAGTAAGAATACAGAGCTCATACTCGAGGAGGAAAACACCTCAATGTTATTCAAAGGCCAAACCTGAGCGGGAAAATATGCAATTTGGTACAGATGTTGTTATTTAACGTTATATGGCCAAAAATTAACATTAAATATTGATAGCTTGTTAAGTAATTAAAAAGTAATGAAGTAACTGTATTTGATAAACAGAAAATAATTACTACTAAAATTGAATAACTGTCAGCTGTGCGTTAGTATTGTGCACATGTGCAGCCCTGCAGACTAACGTTACTGGAGGCTGATCGTCAGGCAATGTAAACAACCTCTATTACTCACGCATGGGTGATCCAGGCTGGAGCTTCCAGAGCTGCAGAAGTCAGTCTTTTCCTATTGCAATCCAGCAGCTGTGCTAAACCTGGACCACCAGAACACGTACAGGGAGAAGGGCAAGTGTCCAGGCCCACGACACTCACTATGAGCAGGAACAGGGCCTGGGGGATGGGCCAGGCCTCCGCCATTTTGAGTTTCTTGATCGCAAATGATCAGTCCAAATTATGGCATTAATGAGACACAGAGATTAATCTGTGTTTTAGAATATACATTTGATTTCATATGAATCCGAATTAAGTTGAAAAACATTGCAAAGCTCTCTTAAAATTAATCCGGAGCCATCACTAGGCTCTCTCAGTTCGTCCCTTCGAAATTCCCTTCTTCCGCCTTGCAATCTCTGCAGCTTCAAGAATTCCCAAATGGAGCGTCAAACAAGCTTCAAGATGCGGAAATGTAGTTCAGATATCCCAAAGGATTCCATGTCCTATATTACGTTACGACTTTGCTTTTGAGAAAAATGTATGATATAACTGAAAAATCGCCTTTTCAAACATTGTTCCTCGACTTTTTTCCCAAGGAAAAACAAAAGCATCTTCTTCCGTTGACACGTGATCCGCCCCTCTGTCACGTGCTGCTGGAGGCCTCACGTTATTGGCCAATCGACAAATCCATCAAACTTTACTTTTTTCACTGTTTCTCTAGTTTTGCACCACTGTTCAAGTTTTGTTTTGTTTAAAAAATTATTGTAGTGATTATTAATTTAAAGCGCATATTTTGACAGCCTTTCAATTTGATTGCGTCTTTTTAATTTTTTTTTTTTTTTTTTTTAATTATGAAGTTTGCTAGATTTTCCTCCTACCAAGAACTTCCCCTCTGTAATAAATTTATTAAAAGGGGTAAAAATGTAAATCATATTTAAATTCTTTTTAATATATTTGTGTGTACATTTTTTATTTTTATAACAAAGAATTGTACTTGCACAGTACTGTCATTTTCAAAAAACTGATTAAAATGATTTTCATGAGCTGATTAAAAAAATATTTTATTAATCTTTGTTAACGTTAGTTGATAAAAATACAACAATCATTGTTAATGTAGCCAAGACCCATTAAATAATATTAACAGAAACATTTTTTATTTAAATAACATATTTGTAAATATTCTAATTAACATGAACTAAGATTAATAAACATTTTAGACGTATATCTCATTGTTAGTTCATGCTAACATATCAAACCTTATTGTAAAGTGTTACCAAAACAAAAAGATAAAAAAATATATTTGAATGCATCTGATCGGTTGCTGTCTTAGAGTGATTCCCACAGCAACATAGTTTGAATATGAAGATTTTATTTATTGATGTGTAACACTGAAATGATCTAACTCATATGTATGTGCTAAGGGCCATTTCTCTGACTGCACTCTCGATGTAACTCAAAGTATAAATTAGACACTATAGTGAGATGAGATATTTTTAAACTAGACCAGCATGTTGACATCAGTGATATATTGTGCCCAATGATACAACAAAGTTATAAGATTCATTTACCATATACATATATTTCAGTTTAGGTTATCTTAATATTATATTTAGTATATTACAGCTATTAAATGACATTGTGTAAGACATAAGGTATATTATATTTAGGTCAATATATAGGAAAGCAAATAAAAAAGATCAAAGAAATACTGAAATAAAAAATGGTATATGTTTTAAATTGGGTTCCATTGGTGTAAAAACTGCTTTTTAAAAAATAAACATAAAAACATAAACAGATCCATAAAATGTCTAACATTAGTGCTTTCAGAAATGAAGTCTCCAGGTTGTAAAGCTCTCTGTAAATGAATGCATAATATGACATTTACCCTCAATGATCCAAGAGAAGCCTTCAAATATGTGAGCATAAGTTGTTTAAATGCTGTGAATTTCAGTTCATCCTTCATTCTAACTTCTTTTGCCTCATGTAGCTACGGGTAAAAACAATTTTTCATCAAATACAATACTACTTAATAGTGAATAACATCTAGGTTTTATATGTAAATAACATTCAGAAACTGTATTTGAAACAAATAAGGATTAATAAATAAATACTGATACAAAAAAAAGAAAAAAAGAAATAACATTTATTTATTATGACTGATTTTATTTGACATGGACCGACAGGGATTAGATTAAGCCAGGATTAGTTCAATTGGGCATTTAAATGGCTTTTATAAATGTGCCTTAGAAAATAAAAACATTACCGGTGTGAATCTTGAGACAATAGGCTTAAGCCTTGTTTGTGAAACCAGGGGATAATGTTCTCTCTCTTAAATTTTAAGCGGGTCTAAAGTGGGTCTCTATTAAATTTTAAGCAGCTTTATCATGTAGCCTATGTCTAAAACAAGGGTGCCCAATCCTGTTCCTGGAGATACATTCCTGCAAAATTCAGCTATAACCCTGAACGCATTTGAACCAGCTAAGCAGGGTTCACACATACGATTTTGGCCATAATTTGGAGTCTGAAGACAAACTCACACTACACAACTTTTGGCTGGATTTCACTGTCACATTTTTTTCCTCCATTTTAACACCTATTTGCCACTTGTTTGCCACCTGATGTCACCTGTTGGAGTTTGGGTTCCTTGCCGCTGTCGCCTTTGGCTTGCTTAGTTGGGGACACTTGACATTTGACTTGACATTCAATATTCAACAGTGCTTTGATCTGCCTGCATTGACACTATTTTTTAAGAGCTGCTGTGCTGCCAAAATAATGTCCCAGCTATCAATGTAAAGCTGCTTTGACACAATCTGCATTGTAAAAAGCCCTATATAAATAAAGGTGACTTGACTTGACATGCAAACAGATTTCCAAGGTCTGCAACAAAACCCCCAGACTGCGGTCAAATTGGTGACCGTTGCCGGTGCTTGTTATGCCTGCTACAGACTGCGATTTTGGCAATCATATAAATCATTATAAATCACACTGTACAACGTCAACATGAAAACTTGGGTACAACATGACTGTAGCAGATGCTCTGTCTAGGCTCTGCTCTGGTACGGTTTGTGTCAGTCTGGTTGTTTGATGAAAGAGAAAGAGTTAATTACAATAAACTTAATAATGCTACAACTGCATCAGATGACTGCTATTAGCTATTCTGTTGCACGGAAGTGATGACAGCACGGCTTGATCTTTGGTTGAACATTTAGCGGAAAGGGGCGTTTTACGTAGAGATCGAATATTCAAGCTGTTTATCCATTTTGGTTTGACTGTTTTTCCATTTGGCGTGTGATGAAAATGAAAATAAAAAGATGAACAGACGATGTGAGATTTGTTTATTTATGTTCACGAGAAGGGTCAAATGAACGGTTTCTTCATTTTTCCGTTTAAGACAAAAAGAGAAAACAAATTATCCAAAGGTACACGGACCGTCTACATTGTGTATCGCAACTGTTCGGATCCAATTTGTGTTTCCCTTGGGGTTCTTTTGTTTTCCAGTCCAGAATATCTGGATTAGTTTCTGCTCAAACTGGCAATTTACAACAACACAGCCTTGTTTCTGCAGCCACTTTCAGCGGCATTGTATGACGTGGTGTTTGAAAGTGACATAAACCACGCAAAATCATTTTATAATGATCAGTCTGAAACGGATTTCAAGTAATGCAATTCGAATAGGATTTAAACCACATATGAAGCTCAAAACGGATTTGTGAAAATCGCATTTCATGTGATTTTTTTGCCATGCACACTTGCCAAATCTGATCAGATTTCAATCAGATATGCACAAAAATCGAATTTGGACCATCAATCTGAACGATTTTCCTTGCCCCTGAGGCTCCACACCCACGGAAAACACAAGATATTCTCCATTAAATTTTACACAATCAAATAAAAAAAATGATTCGGTATTCAGGAACCTCTTTGATTGGTAGATCTCACATCAACTAGTAGGCTTGAAGTTTTACAGAATTCCCTCTAGGCTACATGTTTTACATACATTTTTTCAGACTTGTTTTAGCAACATGATGGCTATCAGACTGATGCAGCCAACATGTTGCTACAGTTCAGCGATTAGTATCAACATTGAGCGCTACTCTCATTCTGAATTATGCAAGACAAATGTCAAAAGTTCGTTCAGCAGTTAGAATATAACATTTACAAGCGGTTAATCATAAACCAAATTCGCTTTGCCCCAGAATCTGCCCCACCTAAATTTATGGTCAGGAGCTGCTATGGAGTGAAAGTAGATTGTGTTTTACCTGCGCCATTTTACACCTGAGCTTAAGATTGTTCAAAACTGAGCATAATTGTGTCGAATAGCATTATTTATTCGCTTGTGCAGGAATTTACGTGTTGCTCCTTAATGGGAAACCATGAAAAATGAACCTGTGCCTAGTAACTTTACATTTCTAAATTTATAAAGTACATAAAGCGACTTCCTCAATGACGTAAGTAACTAAATACTTAAAGTACACAACAGCTTGAATAGTCTTTTGTTGGACAGATAGGCTTATGCTAAAAACACAACTTTTATATTTAATTTTTTTGTGCAGATTGGGGAATATTATTTTTAAAAGCCACAACTTAATAAAATCAAAATCAATTTGTGTTTAGCAGAAGAAAGAAATTCACGCAGGTTTGGAACCACTTGAGTAAATGATGACAGAATTTTCATTTTTGGGGGAAATATCACTTTATGGTTATGGAGTGTTCTACAATATACCTAACATTACATATATTGTTTTTAATGCAATAAATGAGTTTTTACATATTGCATGTAGAAATGTTATCACATTTTCGTCCTTGCAAACACTGGTACATATGCACTTACTATAATATTTTTGTCATTTACACCTAGTCGCAATAAATGTTTATCAACATATAGTGAAAAAATAGGTATTGAAAGAGATGGCAAATATGTGTTATTTTTAGATTTCATCATAATACAATTTTTGTACTGTTCTGTAATATATATAACAACATTCATGTAATTTACAAAAATGTAATAATTTTATGTTGGTTTGCCTCATCAAACTCAAGCAGCTCTATAATGACTGAATGAATCATGGAGGACAAACAAACATTCAGCGACAGAGAGTTTTCTCAAGGATGCAGGTACATCAAAATTGTCATATGATCTTTATGTTATAGAAAATATATTGTATACCACATAACTGGGTGTTTGCCAGGGTTGGCAAAGTGATCTTAGTGGGTGATGATAGATAAATTTAAGGGAAGACACATCAACTAATCTGAGGTACAGCATTTCTAAACAGATTCTCTATTTGAGGGTTATCTACATGTCAAATCAACTATATGAATTCTTCTCAATTCTGTTATCTCTATTTTAATGTCTCTATTAATGTTGATTCCACAGAGAGAGAGATTAAACCCACTGGAGTCCAGATGTGTGTCCATGAAGAATGACAAATCTATGGACAAGCCAATAGGTTTCAAGGGAAGACACACTTCAACTGACCGATCTAGACATGCCAATCGGATTTAAGGGAAGAGACACATCAATTAATCTGTTATCTTAGTGGGTCTTCTTAGTGGATCTTAGTCTTCTGCTTTGTTCATTTGAGCATCCAGGAACATCTTGCAGCTTTATATGCGCACCTCTCTTTTACAAAGGATAACAGAAATGTTTTTGACCAAATCACCAAACTAAGTCGTTTCTCTAAAGTTTTATACCAGAAGAAATATAATTCATTATCTGAGCTGCATCAGAGCGCTGTGAATAAGGCCTTCAAGAGGAAGAATGGACATCTTGAACTTATCCTACGTTTCCTTCTGGGTCTCTCATTTGAGTCCAATCAGACTCTCTTACGGGAAATATTGACACGGACAGGAAGCTGCTCCTACAACAAAAAGAAAACAGTTGATTACATCAAACAGAAGATCAGGGAGAATCGCTCTCCAGAGAGATTCATCAACCTGTTCCACTGTCTGAATGAACTGGGTGATGATTCACTGATGCTTGAGATCAAACATCATCTGAAATCTGGAGAAATAAGAGAAACCAACCTCTCCACTTCACAGTGTTCAGCTCTGGTTTATGTGTTGCTGACATCGGAGCAGAAGATGGATGATTTTGTTGTAGCAAATTAGCTCAAAAGAAATATGAATAATTAATCATAACTAGTTATAATTAATTATAAATATTTGGATCAGTTAATACAATTAATTTAATGTAATAAAATTAATATTACAATCAATTAACCTAATGTCCAATGAACACACAGTGTTAATTGTTTATTAATTCTAAGAAATGTTCATTTCCAGGTTATGGGAAATAATCTCTCAGAGCCTGTAGTCAGGATCTGCATGAATCGGGACTCCAGTATATGAGCACAAAACACAGACAACTTTACGTGTGACATGAACAAGACTTTATTAACTAGACTAAACACTTAACTACTCTTACATTCACACACATACATGCATACAGTTTACCAAGGGAAAGAGAGAGCTAAAGCAGAGTACAGGAAGCAAGAAGTTACAGCATTATTTGACATTCAGCAGATCAACAGCCTTGAGCAAACCATCAGTTTAGTTTTAACAGGCCCTTCTTTAAAAGAGGTAAGGATACTCAATGTATCAGATAATGAGACTAAGTTTGATACTTGCATGTCTCTCCAAGTTGAATTAAAACTGTCCTGATGCAATTTGTGGAGGCTCCTGTTGAATCTTTACTGATATTGTCTTGATGAAAGAGAACCAGTTGGATTCAGAGGATCTTTGGTGAATGGAAGGTCTAGGCCGAAGCCTGGCACAAGCTTGGGGTTCCTTAGAAGCTTCTAGCTTCTTACAGCGTCATCTTGACATCAGCATTTGTCAGTAAAAGAGAAGGAAGGAGGGTTTGATCTTGTGATCAGTAAATATAAGGGGTGTCACCCTCTTAAGGTGTCTGAGCAAATAAAGAGTTGCCCTCTCGGAGGGAACTTTACGAGTCTTTGTGACTTTGGCAGGATATTAGCATAAGAAACTGGATTGAATGAATGAGAGAAGAGCCTTCTAGATTCTTATAATACTAATGTGTCACAGAGTTAGTAACATGTAACATAAATTACCAAATAGGAAACGAAAGTTGGAGTACGTAGATACCAAACATGATACCAATGTAATTTCGGTTATCTATACATTTGCAACTCTGGAACATTAATACCAAAATAGTTCAAAAGAGAGAATTAATACATAGAATAAAGCCTATAAAAGGAAAGTCATGAGATGGGAAAATTGGATACATGTTTATACATTTACCAAGTGGTTATATAGAGAATACATATAGGATTAAGAGAGTTTATTTGTCCTTCTCAGAAAGAATGAAGTATTCAAAATTCTTTCTGATCGTAAAAGTAAAATTTATCTGTAACAGGACACCTAGTTCTGCCTGTGTGTTATAGCTACGTTTGGGATGCTGGTTGCAGTTTAAGGGGGATGGGTTCACAGAACTTTGATAGAGCTGTGAATTGAGATTTCGTGAATTGAGAAGTTCCTGCTTATGATATCTGAGCTGTAGATCCTGAACTGAGAGAGTGATAAGTGTCATTGTTCTCTACAGGTTGATTAATTGTGGTGTTAAAGATGAAGGTAGTGCTGTTCTGGCTTCAGCTCTATTATCAAACCCCTCATACCTCAGAGAACTGGATCTGACTGGAAATGATCTAGGAGCATCAGGAGTGAATCTGCTATCTGCTCTGAAGGATGATCCATATTCTAAACTGAAAATGCTTCTGTGAGTAATGATGAACAAAAGATGTTCATGTTAATTAGCTGCTATTGATTACTAAGCAGAGTTACTATTAAGAGAGACCATATCTAGAGACGGGCTCAAATTAAAGAAAAAAAAAATGCATCTACATGTTTATTATTATTATTATTATTATTATTATTAATAAATTATTATATTTACTATTGTTGCATAATTATCAAAAGTGGTAATGTAAAAAAAGGACATTCCACAGCACTATTTCACATATTTTTGACCTAACACAAACATGAAAACAGACAGACAGAAACTGATTTATGAATAAGACTAGGAAATTACTGTGAATTATATAATATTTTAAAATATGTAAAATGTGGATTTTTAATTAAATCTACATGCTAGCTTTTAAAAATATTATAAAATATTTCGAAGCTCAAAGTATTAAATATTCCTCGAGCCCCCTGCTTCAGGTGCCTGACCATGACTAAGTTTTTATCTCTCACTAGTGCAAATAGTTTACTTTAGTCATTACTAAGTGAATAATGCATTAATGTTGCACACATTTGACTGTCTCTGTTTTACTTATAGGTTTTAGTTTGACCTTCTTTGGATCAGCTGATGGTAAATAAAGAGCTGCTACAGAACACATTTCATTCAACAGGATCAACAGACATAAACACTATAGTGATCACCACACATGGATGTCTTTGTGTAACTTCCCATAATGATCCAATCCTTGATCCAAAGAGAAACAAGGAAAGCTTTTCATTTCTTCTTCTGGAGCGGCATTTATACTGGTACCACATTTTACATAATATCAGCTGTTTTTTGACAATCAATGTAGGCTATTATCTGTTAAATCCATATTGCAATATATTTCAACTCAACATTGAACAATGCAGTCTTTGTCCTTTATTTTACATTAAATCATATTTCACACTTTAGTTTTTCTTGCTTTATCTCTATCTGAGGTTTCTTAAACACTCTCTCCCTAGTTGAACTTAATACATTTATTTTAAACTTACATTTTAACTTGGAAACTATTATTTCAGATACTTTTCAATTGAGTTACTTTTGAGATACTTTTTGAGAGTTTGGATTACTCTAACATGACAAGCAATGGACTATCACATCAAGCCAAATGTCAAGGAGTTATTGTTGCGTCTGGCTGTCTCAACTGCCAAAGGCTCTTGCGAAAGGTGCTGAACTTGAAGGGAGGATTTACACATTGTATCAAATCAAGGAAGATGAACTGCTGGTCCCGTTCACTCAGGTGGCTGACTCAGATGCCTCAAGAATGGCTTAGGCACTAACCTGGAGGTCTCAGCTATATAGGACAAGCTGCTAAACCTAAAATGATTCTATCATCCAACCCTGGACTGTCATACCGGAAAAGAAAATGGCAAATAAAATGCCCCCAGACAGCGCTCTCCACCTCATCAACAACCTCTTATTCTTAAAGGTCCCGTTCTTCGTGATCCCATGTTTCAAACATTAGTTAGTATGTAATGTTGTTGTTAGAGTATAAATAAAATCTGTAAAATTTTAAAGCTCAAAGTTCAATGCCAAGCGAGATATTTTATTTAAAAGAAGTCGCCTACATCGAACGGCCAGTTTGGACTACATCCCTCTTCCTTCTTTAATGACGTCACTAAACAGTTTTTTGACTAACCTCTGCCCACAGGAATACACAAAAAAGGGGGCGTGGTCTTGTTGCGCTCCCACAGAGAAGAGCAAGAGTTGCGTTTGTAGAGTGTGTTTGTCGCCATGTCGTTGAAACGCTGTTATTTTCATCCCGCAGTCCAATCACCTTTGTTTGGCCTTCCCAGGGACGCTGTACGTAGAGATCGATGGTTACAATTTATGTTTAACTCGGTTCCCGAAAATTATAATTGTGGTATCCTTACTGCAATAGTTAATGTTGGACTGCAGTGCACATAATGGCCACAAGAGGGGACTATGTTTATGTATATGGCTGTTTTCCGTATGAGGTACTCTTCTGAGTGAGTGCTAACGTTGTACATTTTCTGTCGCTGCTTGTGGAGATTAAAGAGTTCAGTCTCTCGGGAATTATTGTCTTTTGTGTTCATTCGGCACAACACCACAATAATCCACATGTTAAACTATGTGCAGCACACGTTATGGTAAGAGGCGTGACCTTTCCGGGCAAGGAGCGCTAAGCTGCTGTCGAATCACAACACAGGAACCGCTGGCACAATCAGAACTCGTTACGTTTTTCTGAAGGAGGGACTTCATAGAACAAGGAAGTCATCAGACCGTTTTTATGACAGTGGAAACAGCGGTATACAGATAAGTAAATTATGTGAAAAATACTGTGTTTTTTTACATGCGAAACATGAACACATGTTATATTGCACACTATAAACACAATCAAAGCTTCAAAAAACCACGAAAAACGGGACCTTTAAAAACAGATATGAATCTTTGTAATGCCTGAATCCACAAAATACCATCACAAGAACTGTGCCGAGCTACCTGAGGAAACTGCAAAATGTTGCAAAAACTTTGTCACAACAGAGGCTTACACTCACAGCTCTAAGGAGCATTGGCGCAATGTTAGTCACCCTACCCTGGCTAACCCATCGCAGTGTCCACAGCATCAAATCCGCAGAAACCATGCACTAAAATCCTCTGACACCACCACTCAATTTGTTGGAGACTCAATAATCTGGGATGTCAGAAACAAAAGGATTAAAGGTGCCATCGAACGTTTTTACGTCTAAGGTGTCCCCTGAATGTGTCTGTGAAGTTTCAGCTCAAAATACCCCATAGATTTTTTTTTTATTAATTTTTTTAACTGCCTATTTTGGGGCATCATTAACTATGCACCGATTCAGGGGCTGCTGGCCCTTTAAATCTCATGCTCCCTGCCCATCGAGCTCGCGACTCTATAATACAGTGCATTTACAAAGTTCACACAGCTAATATAACCCTCAAATGGATTTTTACAAGATGTTCGTCATGCATGCTGCATGCAAGCATCAGATCATGTGAGTATAATATTTATTTGGATGTTTATATTTGATTCTGAATGAGTTTGATAGTACTCCGTGGCTAAAGCTAACATTACACACTGTTGGAGAGATTTATAAAGAATGAAGTTGTGTTTATGCATTATACAGACTGCAAGTGTTTAAAAATGAAAATAGCGACGGCTCTTGTCTCCGTGAATACAGTAAGAAACAATGGTAACTTTAACCACATTTAACAGTACATTAGCAACATGCTAACAAAACATTTAGAAAGACAATTTACAAATATCACTAAAAATACCATGTTATCATGGATCATGACAGTTATTATTGCTCCATCTGCCATTTTTCGCTATTGTTCTTGCTTGCTTACCTAGTCTGATGATTTAGCGCACATCCAGACGTTAATGCCTGCCCTTGTCTAATGCCTTTCATAATGTTGGGAACATGGGCTGGCATTATGCAAATATTGGGGGCGTACATCCTGACTGTTACGTAACAGTCGGTGTTATGTTGAGATTCGCCTGTTCTCCGGAGGTCTTTTAAACAAATGAGATTTACATAAGGAGGAAGCAATGGAGTTTGAGACTCAGTGTATGTCTTTTCCATGTACTGAACTCTTGTTATTTAACTATGCCAAGGTAAATTCAATTTTTAATTCTAGGGCACCTTTAAAACTGTCTTTTCCCAGGGGTATTGTATCTGACATCATGGCAAATATCCCCTGATAAAAACTAATAAAATCATTGTCCATGCAGGCTCAAATGACATCCCTAAACAGCAATCTGAAATTCTAAAACAGGTTTTCCTTCACCTTCTGGACTATTTCAACTCCACATTAGTCAAAGTGCATATATCAGGCCCCATTCCCACAATCGGGTGGGGATGCTGCTAATTTAGTAGGCTGTTAGGACTAAACATGTAGGTGCATGCTACTATTCAGAATTTTCCTGTCATTTGCGAAACTTGGTGGCATGGTCATAAAAAAACTAAATAGGTTTCTAAATACAAGTAATCTAATCAGGGTGAATCATACAAAGAATTATATCACAGCACAACCTCTCTTAAATCTGCTATTCTAAATAAACTCATTAACAGGGCTGCCCCTAACTAATGATTTTCCTAGTCGACTACCATTATTCGATTAGCTGGGGGAGAAATACTACACCATAATAATGAACATTTAAAATATAAATTAAGAGCTCAAGCACACAAAGCTTGCCACAGCGACACTGGCAATCATTGCATCAACTTTTCTGAGATCAGAACAAACTAAATAAATAATCTATAATATAAATGAATGTATTACAAATTCATACACTGCCCAGCCAAAGAAATAAAAATGAAAAAGGGTTGCTGTTTGGAGTTAAATAGGCTTAAGGGTCTATTATTATACATAATAAAGAAATAAAGATTCAAATCAAAATATGACGCCTTGTAATCTTGGTAAAGGTATGAGACATATGAGGTCCAATAAAACCTAATATTATCCAATAAAAAACAAAGAAATCATTAACAGCCTGCGACGAACACCTGAATGATTAATACATGATCTAAATATTGCTCTTTGTGGTATTTGCATTGGTTCTTAAATAATTGAAATAACTTACATTTTGAAAGACAAAAAGGATAATTATGTTCTACAAAAAGAAAAGAAAGTTAATAAAAAAAGCCGTGGTATAACTACAACCGAATCTAATCAAAAAGTCACAGATTTTTAGAGAGAGGTGCATATTTGAATATCATAATATTACACAGACACCAAGTATTTAACATGCATAATACTGTTTGATGTTGGCTGGAGAATAAGCATCACTGCATTTAAATCTTAAAGACTCATTCAGCTAAAATCACTTGGAGTAATGAAGAATTTCTACATTTTTACCGAGCTCTTTAGGTCTTGTTAATCATTAACTTTGTTCTGTCTTGTAGGCTGTTTAGTCTTTCTAGGAAATTGCTTTCAAATAGCTTTGAGCAAGTTTTTAGACAGGTGAGTACATGTCTTCCCTCTCGTGTTATATCATACGCCCTTATTTCACAGGGGATTCAGGTTATTTGAGACCTGTGGACGTGGTAGTCTGTAACAATGGATGTGATGCAGGAACAAACACACTCAGTCCCTTCACCTCGGAGTCTGCGAAAGAGAAAGAAGATGTCAGATGTGACAAACATGAATCAGCGAACTTGTCGACTGGACATCAGTTCACCCACACAAATTGTGTATGTCATTGGTACGGAACTTAAAGTGATCCTAGATAGGTAGGTAATATAATAATATTATAATACATTGTTTTCCTCCATTGTGTTTTTAAACAATTGCAGAACTGTTGCATGAATTGAGGAACAGTAGTAGCCAAGCATATATTATAGAGTGTTTTATTATGCATGTATTCAAATGCAAAATATAAAATTTATGGTATGAACTCCAAACATTAAATGCATTTTTTTTTTTTAATTAAAGATTTAAGTAAAAATAGGTTACTTTAATAGTTGCCTACTTGCAAAAGAGGTTATGTCCACATGAGAAAATAAAAGTAATCAGCAATTTTGTCTCTGTTTAAAATCTTCTGATTAACTAATCTATGCATTCATTTGAACTCATTAATAAAAAAAAAAAAAAAAAAAAAAAAAACAATGCTATTAAGATTAGGTATTTTGCAAGCTTTGTGTGATAATGGAATAATGAAAATGTAGATTTTTTTATTTAAATATTTGTAAATATTTTGTCATAATACTAAAAATAATTGAACAGTTAACAAAAACGATATCAACACCACTTTAAATGAACAATGTTCCTTATGCAACAGACCAATATAGACAATTTCTCCATAGCATATAAATAATTTATATCTCTAAATGTAATACAATTAAGTTTACCCACTAACAAATAGGACCTATGTTTTGGGTGAAAAATAATGGCTTGTCTGAAGGAAGTTTGTGCAGCCTCCACACGGTTCACTATGAAAGATAGCGATATTAAAATTACCATTAAATTGCTTTTAATCGATTTAATCAAAGTGCTTGCTTGCAATTTGAAAAAAAGGGTTTGGTATCCCGAGGCTAGACAGTCCAGAGTCGCGCTGGGGTTAACAGCGCCCTCTAGCGGTGAGTCGCCTGTGCTGCTGCTGCACACTGAGTTGTGGGCGTATCCAGTAGGTTGAAGTCTTTCCAGTTTCCTTGACATCCACCTGCTTTTGTTCAACCAATAGGCTCTCTGGCTTGGTGACATCTCAAGTATATAAAAGGTTAAAGGTAAATTATTGTAGTCACTTTGAAAGAAAGACGCATCTTCAACAATCATGGTGTCGCGCCGATCACTTACAATTGACACTGAGAAACCGACCAAGACGACATACGTGGTCGGAACGGAGTTGACGGTGAATTTAAACAGGTGGGAGAGTTTAATTTTCATGCATTATGCGAATAGACTCATAATTATAACGTTGTTTTATTTGGGGACAGTAACACATGACGCGTTCATAAAGAGCGCGACTGAGCTCAAGGGAATTAGACACAGCAGTCTATTTTAATAGCTCGAGAGGCATATTTAAAGAGACAGTGCACCCCAAAATCCTTTCATTATTTACTCACATTCATGTTGTTTCAGAACCCCTATGACTTTCTTTTATTCCGTGGAGCACACATGGATATGTTAGGCAGAATGTTAGTGTCTGACAGACAGCCGCAGTCTCCATTGACTTCTATTGCATCTTGTTTCCTACAGTATGAGTCAATGGTGACTGAGGCTGTAAGTCCCGAACATTATGATTCAAGACATAAATAAAAATGTATGTTTTCATGCTATAGAAGTGCATTCCTGCTAGTTGTTTATTTTGATTTCTTTTATGTATTTTTTAAGCAGTGTTTTTAATAAGGGTCAAACTGACTTAGAAACATGATAATGTATAATATGACAATGTCAAGCAAAGGGTTAAAGCTTACTACTGTCTGACTTCTGAGTTTTATTTAGATCAAAGGAACATATTTAAGGAATTTGCATAGAAAATAAAAGGATTCATTGCAAAATTACTATTATTATTTTGACAAGCACGTGATTACAGACTCTGTGATCCCACACATAAGAACAGTCGATGCAAACACGACGTTCCCAAAAATGTCCGTTTGATGGATTAGACCAACAGTTGAAATATAGCAGAGAGACACAAATATAATAACATTTTGCTAACATATTTTACAGTTAAATTGGCTTATTGTTTTATAGTTCTATTCATAAAGTTTGTAACAATTCATTGGCAACATCAACTGAGTTTTCAAAGAATTGAAACTGCCTGTTGCAGATATTGGTCTGTTTGTCATAATTTTATGAAGATTAGTCTTTTTATCTGTTTGTTCTTGTGTGTAGATGAATATTTGCTAGGAGAATTTAGGTGGGATTGTCGATTGAGGAATTTCTCCTTTCAGTTCCAAAGGCGGATGAATGCACTTCTTGTGCTGCGACATTATTTAAATTCATCACTGAACTCTGTCTCAATGCTTCTGTTTATAACCGCTACTGTCGGCTGTTGTCTTTGGTAGATTGTCCAAACCTACTAATAGCTCTTTTTTTTTATTTTTTTTTATTAGTCCATACTGAAAGAGACACTCTCCTAACAAAATCATCAATACTAATGTCTGCTGTCTTAGTTGAATCCTGAATGTATTCCTAATCCATTATCTAATGCAGTACTGATGACATTTAGGTTTGTGTCATGTCACAATGCCTAGTATAAATATGAGATATGAGGTCATAGTAACAGCATGTATGATAATTCTACATGATTTAAAGGGTTAGTTCATCCAAAAATGAAAATTCTGTCATTTCTTACCCTCATGTCGTTCTACACCCATAAGACCTTCATTCATCTTTGGAGCACAAATTAAGATATTTTTGATGAAATCCGATGGCTTGGTGAGGCCTCTGTTGCCAGCAATGACATTTCCTCTCTCAAGATCTATAAAGCTACTAAAAACATATTTAAAACAGGTCATGTGAGTACAGTGGTTCAAGCTTAATATTATAAAGCGACGAGAATACTTTTTGTGCACCAAAAAACAATAACAACAATACGTAATGATCGCCAATTTCAAAACACTGCATCGTGAAGTTTCAAAGCTTTTGTTTTGAAAGTTTTGAGGTTCAGAGCGTGTATCAAACTGCTGAAATCATGTGACTTTGGTGCTCCGAACCTCTGATTCGAAACAAAAGATTCGTAAAGCTTCAAAGCAGTGTTTTGAAATCTGCCATCACTAAATATTGTTGAATTTTTTTTTGCTGCATAAAAAGTATTCTCATCACTTAAGGTAGAACTACTGCATTCAAATATGTTTTTAGTATCTTTATGGATCTTGAGAGGTTCGGTGACATTGCTGTTAATAGAGGCCTCTCTAAGCCATTGGATTTCATCAAAAATATCTTAATTTCTGTTCTGAAGATGAACGAAGGTCTTACGGCTGTGGAATAACATGGGAGTGAGTAATTAATGACATTATTTTAATTTTTGGGTGAACTAACCCTTTAATGGTGTGTACAACTGTTTAGATGGAGTAAAGCATATCATAATTCTGTCATGTCAAACATCCATTCACACTGTCTAACCAAAGTGTCAATTTTTTTTTCACAGGATCTTTTCTCAGGGTTTAACAGAAATTTACTCTTGTTCTCTCTTTTAGTTTTTACTTGAAATAGCATATTACTAAATAGTTTAAAGTTATGTCCATAGGTTATGAGTCAATCATTTTTACCATCGTATTTTCCGAAAAACTGTCATAATGATTTCAAGAAGTGAATTTCTCAAGCAGATTTTTTTTTTTACGTAGAAATTTTTACATGAAATTTTCTAAAAACCACATTGTAGTTTCACAACATTAAGTACAAAGCCAAACAATGCCAAACAAAATGTTTATTACCTTTCTAAAAACATAATTATATCGCAAACATTTACTACTAAGTTTAGGGTCAGTAAGATTTCTTTCAGTGCGTTTGAAAGATGCTCTTATGCTCACCAAGCTGGCAATTATTTGATCAAAAATACAGTAAAACAGTAATATTGTGAAATATTATTACAATTTAAAATAACTGTTTTCTATTTTAATATATTTTAAAATATTATTTATTCCTGTTACTCCAGTCACATGATCCGTCGTAAATCATTCTAATATGCTGATGTGTTTCTAAAGATAAAGAAACATAAAATGCGAACTCGTTTTCGGGTTTTGGCCTACAAAAAACTTAATCCCAGCACCACTCTATTGTGTATATTAAAAATGATTAGGCTTCAAATTCAACACAATACAATCCCCCCCTTTTTTTATCCTTAAAGGTACAGTAAGTGATTTCTGAGGAACGCTGGTGATTGGAACGAGCACCACAGCACACTTGTAGCCAATCAGCAGTAGCGGGCATGTCATGATGGGGGAAGAGAGAGAGTGAGCAAGAGGGAGATTTGAAGAAAGACTGTAGAAAGAGAGATGGCGGAGAGACATTGCAAAAGAGAAAAGAGAATATCACTGGAAAAAGAAGGGTTATGATCAGGAAAGAGCTTTAGGACCCACATTATTATTAGAAATGCTTTCCAGCACTGGAGAGACCTAAAAAAAAAAATTCTGCTCGATACGCAAGTAACATTGAACTAACAACGAACTTGCTTGTATATACTCGTGTACTGTATGTTGATTAATTTTGTTCTTCCTTGTCATTTGTTCTTCATTTTCACTTTATTTTTCACAAAGCTTTATTTTGCTGTGCTTCAGCTGTGATAAAGAGACATCCACTATGCATTTTGGGGGCGGAGCAATGAAGGGAAGGGTGTGTTTGTTTGGGTTGATTTCAAATATCAACAGTGTTCATCAACGATTCTCAGAAATCGCTTACTGCACCTTTAAAACAAAGAAATGAACTTTGTATCCTACAATGAAGTAGATAAATTCATAATGTGTCTCTGTGTTTCTCTATCCTCTCAACAGGTGTGCCCCACCACAGGCCAAGTTCTTCTCAATAAAATGTACCCCAAACGTGCATTGCAAGGTCACTCCCCCGACCAAGGACAAAAACACTCTTCCGCAGCCCCTCATCCCAAACTCTATCCTCATCATCACCATGGACACAGTCAGTGAGACTGCATTTGACAGCAAGGTACCTATCTAATCACCTCTAAAAACTATTTACATGAAGAGCAAAGTACAGCATACACAGAAAGAATCTGTGGAATTTATCCGCCTTCTCTGCGCTGATTTTGAGGAAAATTCTGCTGAATGGATTCAAACATGATAAACTGAGCCAAAAGTACTACGCTATTATCTGAAAGCATTATCAAACTAACAAAAATATTTAAAAGTAGGATGTGATGGGGAGGTTTCTGTGTGGGCAGATTCCATTTAGGCATGTTTCTTGAACCTTTGCCCTAAAGTAGATAATAGTCCTTTAGAAAACAAACAGAACTGAAAGAAACTGACAACAGCAGACAGGAAAGAACTTGTCTGATGCACATGCTGTGGTTTACCCTGGCTCTAGTCGATGCAGGAAACGAGGTTTACACATCTCACGTCACTTTGACAAAGCTGTCTAGCACTGGCAGTTTGAAATCTGGATATATTTAGTACATTTTTAAATGCAATCATTACAGCACTGAAATGAATCACTCAAGTAATCTTTGAAGAAAACTGTAATAATTGCACAAAAATCGTCATGAGGATCCAGCTCATGCTTGTTTATAAGAATCGGATGTGTTTCAGTTATCTGTGAGGTACTATGGGGACAAAACGGAGACTCTTGTGGACGCCGTGCTGCATCTAACAGCTGTCGGTACGTCTCACCATGCATATGTCTGTGTTTATGAATAATGTAACTGTAAACATGCAACTATAAACAGCCTCATGATGCTGGTGGGACTGTTGAGGAAAGTGCAAGTCTCATATTGTCTCTGTTCTGTTGCAGAGATATCTCTGGACGTAGATGCAGACCGAGATGGCGTTGTTGAGAAAAACAATCCAAACAAGGTGAGCTTTGTTTGCTGGTAGTGGGATCTGTTCTGTATCATCATTATTTAGGAGATTTGTTTTTTGCCTCATTGTTTCTTGGCTTGGAGATGGGGCTGAAAAATCTGATAAAATTAATTAGTTGATTAATTTACATGAATTAGAAGCCTTAGAGATATTATAAAGCCACATTTGATTGCATATTAAAGGGATGGTTCACCCAAAAATGAATAATGGAGAAAAAAAAATACTTTTAAAAAATGTCTGTTTTCTTTTTTGTCAATACAATGGAAGTCAATGGAGTGCAATTATTGAACCTTATTGACATTCAAAATATCTTTTTGTGTGTGTGTGTTCTAACAGCATAGTTCTATTGTAGATTTTCAAGATTTTATTTGAATAATGTGTAATAGTATTGGAATTTGGGTCTAGGCATCCTGGAAATGGGGTCCTAATGGCTACGGTGCAGTTTTGCTGGTTAACTGTGACTCCGAGACCACATACAAGAAGAAACTGGACAGTGAGAATGATGAGATCAGTAAAGTCGCGGGTGAGTCTGGGCAGGTCTGGCCACAGATATTTGTTATGTGTAAATAGACTTTGTACCAAACCCATTTCTAAACATTGCAGCAAAATGCTTCTTCCTGATTAGGGGTGTGACGAGATCTTGTGCCACGAGATCTCGTGAGACTAAAATGTGATGAGATTTCTCATCGAGGTGAAAAGCTGTCACGCAATATTGCCATTGCCATATTTTATAGAAATAAAAACCATTTAATTCAGTTGGATAACAGTCGATTCAATTCCATCCAGCTCATCCAACACGAGCTGTAGAGTTGAATGTAGTGCAGCAGGAAGTTCACTGATCACGTGACGAGATGACTGACAAGACCATGGTGGAGGATTCGTTGCGCAACATAGTCCAAGCCTCAGACAAATGTCTTATCTTGTAGAATGCGCGATCAGCACCGCCGCTCTCTATTCAGAGAATGCGCGATCACGAAATAGAAAGCGAAAGTAAAACGCAAGCGTGCATTCATCGCGGTTTCAATACCCCACCATTTGAAAGCGGCTCCCTGATGCATGCAAACTGAAACATCTCTCAATATGAAAGCTATCTTAGGCTGGGCTGTGTAGTTGTAACCATCTCTTAGCTCTATATCATGCTTGAAGAAAAATTTGGTCTCTATTTGAACTTTGAATATTGAGAGAGTACTTTAATTATGGTTGCACTGATTGTTTGCAAAAACAGTGTTATTCATTTTTATTTCTACTGTTTTTATTTCTATGATTAATTTGTGGAGAAGAGTTCAGTTAGGTTGTCAAAAGATGTAGAAGCTCATAAATCAGTTCTAAGGTCTGAAGAGACTCATATGAAATCATACAGGAGAGTTGTCTTTTACTGCATATGATAATTCATATTCCGAAAGTAGAACTGAAATGACATACATTACAAGATGATTAGTTAAAACATTTCAAATGCGTTCACCTGCAGACTTTTTTTCTAGTCATGAATTTCATCATTGAGGATTTCTTAAAAATATTGTGTAAAAATCTTGTCTTACTCTCTTGAACTCAATCTCGTGTCTCATCTCATCCCTATTCCTTATTAATCATTCATTATTAATCCTTTTCACATTGCAAGTTCATTGAATACTTTCAACCTTTCGATTTAAATCAAACTATTCAGTTTATTCAGTACGGAAATATATCCATAGAAAACAGTATCCATAAACATTTGAATTAGATGCACATTTTCAGCCTATAGTTGTATTTTTCTGTGTGTTTTGAGGTATTTAGCTTAGTTAACGTTGGACTTTACTCTTTAAATGCCATGAACTGTTATTAAAAAAATGTATCTTTTTTTTGATGGCAGATTTGCAGGACATGTCCAAGATGATCTTGCGTACCAACGGGCCATCTCAACTTCCTGAAGGCTATAAGCTGAGCATGTACATCTCACAGACCACTTCAGAGAGCGTGAGAGTCTTCAGACCTCGGACAAATGTACAAAAAGACAATGTGTGGAGTGAGTGTAGACACAAATACCTGCAAATTTAGGCAATAATGTTATAAATAGGGTTTTAATGTCCCGAGTCAATCTCAAAGATCAGTATCGGGGCCGATTTAAACTTAGTTTTTGGTTCGTAGAACATTATTCTAAAGTTAATCTAACATTCTCATAACGTAATTTTAAAGTTTCCAGAACATTAGTTTTTGGTTCCCAGAAGGTTATCTGTTAAGGTTTGTTTTTGGTTAGCAAAGAAAGGTTTCTTAACGTTCCCAGAACTAATTTTTGGCATGTAGAACGTTATTCTAATGTTATTCTAACATTATTATAATGTTAGTTTTTGGTTTGTAGAACGTTATTGTAACATTAATCTAACGTTCCCATAACGTTGTTATAATGTTCCCAGAACGTTAGTTTTTGGTTTGTATAATGTTATTCTAACGTTAATCTAACGCTCCCATAACATTATTATAACATTCCCAGAACGTTAGTTTTTAGTTTGTAGAACGTTATTCTAACGTTCCCTTGACATTATTATAATGTTAGTTTTTGGTTTGTATTGTAACATTAATCTAATGTTGCCATAGCGTTGTTATAACGTTCCCAGAACATTAGTTTTTGGTTCCCAGAACATTATTCTAATGTTAATCTAAGGTTAATATAATGTTCCTAGAACGTTAGATATGGATATTATCATCTAGTAAGGGATATTATCATCTAGTCCTAAAAATGTAACTCATAACGTTATTACAACATTCCCAGAATGTTAGTTTATGGTTTGTAGAATGTTATTCTAATGTTAATCTACCATTCCCTTAATGTTGTTATAATGTTAGTTTTTGGTTTATAGAATGTTATTGTAAAAGCAGTCTATATATGACTTTAATACATTATAAAAGAACATCGGTGTACGTACAGTGTACTTGCCTAAGAAAGTACTGGGTAATATAAGGTAACTACATTAAGGTAAGGTTTAGGGGTAGGTTCATGGTTAGTACCTAATTATTACCCAGTTATTGAAATTACTATAATAAGTACATAGTATGTACATCTGGGACAGGACTGTAAAATAAAGTGCTGGTGGAACATCAATACCTTACTGAATGGCTCCTCTTCCGTGTACCAGAGTACAAACTCCTGAAGTTGTTCCTGAAAGATTATCTCATGGTGGTGGGAACGAAGAAGCTGACACAGGAAGTGCCCTATCTGGGAGGAAACACTGAACTGGTGTTCTATGTAGAAGGTCTTCGCTTCCCTGATAAAGACTTTGATGGGCTCCTCACCATCAACCTTAGTTTACTAGAGCCCAGTGGCAAGGTTAGTGAAAGAGAACCTGTAGGACATCAAATGTCCTGTTCTTGGTGCTTTTCTGTTTATCTGCTTTCCACAATAACTCTTCAAGTCTTGCAATAAAAGTTACACTGTTGGGTAATATCTTATAACTTCTAATTAAATACTCTTCTGCTTGTTTTCTTAAAAAGGATATCCCTGAAACGCCCATCTTTACAGATAAAGTCATGTTTCACGTTTCGCCCTGGATCATGACCCCTAACACCCTCAAACCAGTGGAGGTGTATGTGTGCAGGTAAGAGTGGAGCAATTCAGTCAACACTTTCTTTAACCCTTTAAGGAACAAATAACACCATTGTATAATGTCTTTCATCTTGTGAGCTTTGGTGACTATTTGATGTTTTTGGCAGCACAACTGATAACTACAAGTTCCTGAAGAGCATTAAGAACCTAGTGGAGAAGAGTGGCTACAAACTGAAGATAATTCATGAGTACATGAACCGAGGTGACCGCTGGATGCAGGTCAGTGAAATCATTGGGGAAACAACAATATATATAGTTAATAAATACTAAATATTGTAACAATTTTATACTTTATACTCATATTTATTTTAGATAACTGGTATCAATCTCAGACAGGTTCAAGTGGTTAGCCAGGTCTCCTTAGGTAAATGGAAACCCTACTTAAAGTGGTTGTTGCACATTATTAAGCAAGTCACAGTTCTCATACAATATGAGGATGAAGAAAGATCTTTCTGAAGATGGAAAGCAAGAAATGGTGCAATGTCTTGCAAAAGGCAAGAAAACAACTAATATTGCGAAAACTAAATAGAGATTATTGAACTATCAAAAGATTTAGAGCACAGAAGAGCCTGGCCAGATAAAGGCTTATTAAGGAAAGTTTCTGTCAAACAAATTGATTGTATTAAAAAGGCAGCTATAATAAGCCACTGTTGAGCAGTAAACAGGTATTTGAAGCTGCTGGAGTATCAAAAACCTCTCAATGCAGGTTGTCAGTTGCATCTCAGCCACTCCCAACCAAAGCTCAGAAAGAGAAACATTTACAGTGGGTTTAGAAATACATGAAGACTCATTTTTAAATAGTTTTATACTCTGACGGATGCCTTACAACAATAAATGGTCCAGATGAATGGATTTGTGGATTATTGGTGAGTGGCCACCTGTTCCAACAAGTCTGACATCAGCAAGGAGCTAGCGGGTGATGATTTGGGCTGAAATAATTGGAAGTGAGATGGAAGGTCCCTTTAGGGTCTCTGAGGGTGTCAAAACGATTTCTGCAAGATATGTGGAGTTTATAACTGACTATTTTCTGCAGTGGTATAAAGAGACGCACTATCCCATGCTGCAAAAAACACCACCAACAATAAAACTGTTTGAAAATGTATTTCCACACCCATTGTAAAGTTTCTCTTTGCGAGTTTTGGTTAGGGGTGGCTGAAATGCACCTTTACGCACAACTACCAGCCTGCATGAAGAGGTTCTTGAGACTCCAGAGACACCAGCAGCTTCAAATATCTGTGTGCTGCTCAACAGTGACTTTATACAATTTGTTTGACAAAAACGTTTCTTAATAAGCACTCTAAATCACTCACAAATGTTTTGATAGTTCAATAATCCCCGTTCAGTTTTTGCAAAATATTAGTTGTTTTCATGCCTTTTCCAAGACATTGCACCATTTCATGCTTTTCATCTTCAGAGAGATCTTTCTGTGACTTGCTTAATAATGTGGAACAACCACTTTAAGTAGGGTTTCAATTTACCTAAGAAGACCTGGCAAACTACTTAAACCTGTCTGAAATTGATACCAGTAACCAGAAAAGATATGAGGAATAAAACAAGCAAACACTTTGTCTGAAAACTAAAATCTGAATGTTTATTGTACTGAAATCCTACTGATACGTCACTTGCATAATAATTTGGATCAGTGTATGTGTAAACGTATGTCAATTAAATAATAAACATGTATCTGATAGAATAAGAGTCAAAAAGAGATTTTAGAATGTTTAAAACCTTACTTTGAAAATAACCTTATCAAACTGCTGAAGCCGTTTATAGGACTAACTAGACAAACGTGTCAGGTGACTGTCACATGAAATGAGTAATTCCTTCTGACTCTCTCTCTCTCTCTCTCTCCACAGGATGAGATTGAGTTTGGCTACATTGACTCTCCCCATCATCGGTTTCCTGTTGTACTGGATTCTCCTCGTGATAGAGGCCTTCAGGATTTTCCCTACGAGTCCCTTCTGGTGAGTGAGACTGAGAACTACTTAAGAGTTTCAGTCAAAATTGAAAATTGTCATTTGCTCACACTTATGTCGTTCCAAACCCGACTTGCTCACATTTTTTGATGATGTGATGGCATCAAGTTATGATCACATTCTAAATCAAAAATGTTTGAAATCACTAAATTATTGTGTCACAGGGACCAGACTTTGGTTATGTGACACGGCATGCTTTGAATGAGGAAGTGAGCAGTCTGGACTCCTTTGGTAACCTGGAGGTTACTCCACCAGTCACAGTGAACGGGAAAAGTTACCCACTTGGCAGGATTATCATTGGAGTGGCGTTCCCTACGTAAGCACCAGAACTGTACCCTCCAACAGAAACCACAACTGAAACGGAACATTGACATTATTTACTTGACTTCCAAATAATATATTTGTTGTTTGATTAATCAAACCATTACCAATCATTGACAATATTTGTGTTTAATTTTAAGTGCAACAGGTGGCCGCAACATGACCCAAGTCGTCCAAGATTTCTTGTGGGCACAGAAGGTTCAAGAGCCAATAGCACTCTACTCTGATTGGCTGGTTGTGGGTCATGTGGATGAGTTCATGACCTTTGTCCCAGCCCCTGACCGAAAGGTAAACCGATATGTTAAAAATGCCATATTAACAACATATACTACCTAAATAATTCAGATGTTTTATGTTTTTGAAATAAGTCTTACCAATGGCTGCATTCATTTGATCAAAATATATTGTTTTGTTTATATTTATACTAATACATTTTAAAATGTACTTTATTCCTGAGAGGCAAAGCTGAATTTTCAGCATCATGACTCCAGTCTTCAGTGTCACATGATCCTTCAGAAATCATTCTAATATACTCAAGAAACATTTGTTCTCAATATACTTATTCAGCATTTTTTGCTGCTTAATATTTTTGTGGAAACTGTGATAAACTACCATTCAAAAATGTTGGGCTTCTAAGATTTATAGAATATGATACTTTTATTTATCACAGCCTGTATTATTGAAATGAATACTTTTATTCATCAAAAGTGACACAATATTACTGTTTTTACCATTTTGATCAACAAATTTGGTGAGCATAAGAGACTTCTTTCAAAAACAATTATTAATTTGTAACTTAATTATTCCAAAGATTTGACCGCTAGTGCACTGTTCTTATTTTTGCAGTATGTAGTATGTAACTCTGTTTTGACCATTTTATTATTTGACCAACAAGACAAAATTTGAATCAAGACATTTTGTGCAAAATTGGATTAATTTTTTGTTTAAAACTGGATGTTATTTGTAGACTCAATCATTCAGAAACAATGCAGCATGCTACTATCTGAGATGTGTGCTATTGCATGATGCGTAATGTCTCACATCCTTCTTTTAAATAGTAGGCAGTATGTACTGCGCAGTATGCCAGTTCTCCATTCTGAACTCAGCCAATGTTTTTAAATACTTAAAACAACGTGAGCTGTGATGTTTTAAATGTTCAGAAGTTCCGGTTGCTGCTGGCCAGTCCTGACGCAGGATACAAAGTTTTCAAAAGCTTACAAAACAAAGGACATGGAAAAATGGAAATGTTTCCAGGTAAATGCTGACTAATTTTCTATTTCAAATAAGATATGTTACACTATCCATCAAAGTTCATATTCTAGCTAACATTTTTACTTGAACAGGTATGCCAGAGGCCATTTCTGTTAATGAGATCCTGAGTGACAAAAAGCTACAGGCTGAAAACCGATACGTGCAGGTCAGTGAAATGCACAACATTCACAAATTACACATGGTATTAAGATGCGTTGTTGCAGATCAGTCCATTGTTACAGATCTGTCTTTGCTATGGGAAATAATAATGAAATCATATAATCTTTCACTCAGAGCTGTATTGACTGGAACAGGGATGTGCTCAAGAAAGAACTGGGGTTGGATGAGGAGGACATCATCGATTTGCCCATCCTGTTTAAAGTGATGGAGGAGGAAGAAGAAGAAGAAGAAGAAGTGAAGAAATCAATCCCCAGGGCCGCGGCTTACTACCCCGACATGGTACAGCATATTATCACGAACTTACTGAAAGTCCATTCACATTTTGACCACTTGCTTTTTCTTTATATGGAAAACTAATATACACTACTGTTTTGGCCTTGGTAAGAGTTTGTAATGTTTTTGAAAGAGGTTTCTAACACTGTGTCATATCCTGACATGATGCGATAAGATTCCAGCGACAAGCAATTTGTCCACACCAGACACAACAAAATCAATCAAAAACCACAGCCAATCAGATGAGCGTGTGGGCGGAGTCTCTGCAAACTCACTGCTCTCACAAAGAAATTAGACCAGTAAATAATCCATAAATGGTGTAAAATTCATAAATATTACATTATTAAAAATACATACTGAGAGACAAACAATCTTTGACAGAATAAACGTGTTTGTTTACATTGAATTGACAGTTTGAAGGTTATTGTTTTCTTTCATTTATTTTCAAGATCTGAGGTGAATTAACCATTGAATCTTTCAGTATGGCTATACAGGGCACACAAAATAATATTCAAACTCATTAGATGCTTTTAACATTAAAAAAAGCACAAACAGCACCTGAGATTATTGTCATACTTTGTATGTTATTTCAGCTGTTTCTAAAATAGGGCTGTCGCATATCGTCATTATGGCTGGTTAGGATAAAAACTCTGATTAACATGGAAAATATGCCTTTTATCGGTGTCTAGGACACCGTTATTCTCACCAAAGCTGCCTTTATTTGATCAAAAACACAGTAAAAACAGTAATATTGTGAAATATTATTTCAATTTAAAATAACTTTTTTCTATGTTTATATATATATATATATGAAGAGTTTGGTTCCAAAACGCAATAACTCCATTTTGATTAATTTGAGTAAAAAGGTGTTTTCTTTACCAAGAAAGTGGCAAGATGAAAACCTCTATTTTCTGTTTCAAACTTTCACATAGCATCTTTTGGTTATAAAAACATTAAAAATTCAAATCTACATTTTGATTTTAAAAAGTTTATTATAAAAACGTATTATTTTTTTCCCAAAATGCAATTAATCCATGACATTTTTTTCCCAAAATGCAATTAATCCATCAATATAAAAGTTATTTTTCAAATTGAAAATAAACAACAAAGCAAGATTATTCACATATATGATAGAGTCTAAACTTTGCCAATATTTATTTTATATACAGGCATTTTACTAAAAATACATTCAGCCGTTGCTCCCAAAATGAATTCAACGGATCATCTTGTTAATGTTATAAATTATTTGTCATCACCGATTAACGAGTATCTGGCGCCACCGCACGGCTAAATAAACACATTTGTCGAGTACATTGGTATTAAAACGGCTTTTTAAAAAAAGCCTTCAATGTTTACAGTGGGTGGAATGGTGCGCTGTTATTGGTTGAGAGCGGATATATCGCGTTCTGCAGAAAAAGGAGACTGGCGTTTGTCGCGTTTTGGAAAGAAAGGGAGAAAACATGACAGAATAACATGACGGATATCACATTTTGCGCAAAATTGATAAATGACTTTTCAATACCGACCAGATACAATACTGATTTTGGCGGAAACTCAATTTTTTTGAAAATGGCGTTTATCGCGTTTTGGAACCAAACTCTTATATTTATATATATATATATATATATATATATATATATATATATATATATATATATATATATGTTTATATATATATATAATGTTTATAAAATATTTTTTTATTTAATGTAATTTCTTCCTGCAATGACAAAGCTGAATTTTCAGCATCATTACTCCAGTCTTCAGTGTCACATGATCCTTCAGAAATCATTCTAATATGCTGATTTGGAGCTCAAGAAATATTTATCAATGTTGAAAACAGCTAAATGTGAAGTATCATTAACCTATTCTACCAGACGTAATGCACATTAATATTCTGTATTATGAAACTAGTTGAGGAGTTTGACATTATAGTATCACATCTCCTTTTTTTTTTTTTAAACCTGTATTTATTACTTGTATTTACCCTCAGGTGAACATGATCGTGTTGGGGGACCAGCTGGGCATCCCAAAACCTTTTGGGCCCCAGATAAAAGGCCAATGTGCTCTGGAGGCAGAGATGTGTTCTCTTCTGGAGCCTTTAGGCCTCAAATGTACCTTCATTGATGACTTTGCCTCGTACCACAAACTTCTGGGTGAAGTTCACTGCGGTTCCAACGTTCGTCGAGAACCATCCCCTTTCAGATGGTGGAACCTAGACCTGTGAGAGAGAGAGAGAGAGACTAGGAAGAAGAGAGACCAATGTCAAGTGCCTACTGTGTCTAAAGCAGGATTAACGGGTGTTTAAACTAGTTTATTCTAGTAATAAACAATGCATACAGCCTTAACCTTTCAGGAAAAATGGGATAATTCATCTAAAAATGGAAACTGTGTCATCATTTACTCACCCTGAAGTTGTTCAAGCAGCTCTTTTCTATATAATGACAAGGTGCAGTCAAGCTCCAAAAAAAAATGAAGAAAGTACCCCAAAAGTCATTTGTATCACTATGCAATAAGTGTTCTGAAGTTGTACAACAGTCTTCACTAAGGAACAGACAAACTTAAGTGCCTATTCACTGAAAATCTGCTTTTGTTGCACCCGCATATTGAGATTTGAGAGCTTTGGATTTCAGCAAATGCAACTTTTGGAATGACATGAGAGTGAGCAGATGATGACAATTTTGTGATCTTTTAATAGTTTTTCAAATTTTTATAACTTTCCTCTGACAACCAGGTCTTGTTTTAACTGTACAGCTATTCCTCAGGCTGCAGCGGTGCTGCTTCAGCATTTCTAAAAAATAAAAATCAAGGGATAATGTTTTGAAAAGTGATTCACATTAATGATAACCACTTCGAGCTTAAGAAACATGTAAGTCAAGAGTTGTATTTGTTAACATTAGTTAATGCACAGTGAAAGTGACTTGAACAATGAATAGCTGTATTGTTATTAACTAATGTTAACAAAGATGAATAAATACAGTAACAAAGGTACTGCTCATGGTTAACTGTTGTTAAATGAACCTTATTGTAAAGTGTTGCCTATTAACCATGAATGTTCACTCTGTGTTGCCTCTAACTAATGACTGAGAAATTGATTTTATAATTGGTGATTTACAATCTTGGATGATTTCCCAAAGTAATATACATTAAAGCAAAAATAAATAAACATTCCATGAACCCTTTGATCTTTATTAAACATGATTTCTCTGGTTTTATTACAAAAAAGGAGAAAATGTCTTATTTACAGTAAAACATTTCATAAAAGTAGCATAATAAGCACTTGAAAAAGAGAACACAATCACTTGCAGAAAGCAGTCGGTGTTTGTTTGGAATGAGTTTGTGCTTCATGTCTCGAGCATGTGCAAACGCACTATGTACAGTTTGACCAATCAGCAGAGATTTAGGGCTCTAACACAGCTTTAAGTATGGTTTTAGCCAGCCAAAATAATTTCCCCCTTCTCCGTGTACAGTTTTATAAGTATCACCCCTGAAAGTGCCTAAACAGCACTATTTATAAGCAAAAATCCCTCAAATTCTGTGAACTGGGATATTAGTCGAACAAAATGTATTATTGTGTTCTCATGTTTTTGGACATGTAACCTTGGTAATGTCCAATGTAATGTTTCTACTATAATGGTAATACCTTGGTATTCTTTGAAAAGAGTATCATATCCCATAAATACCATGGCATTTTAAGTAGCTGTCAAAGTAGGCACGTATTCGGACTACTTTTTTTTTTTTTTGTGCAAACAACATTAATTGCAAATATTTCATTTTATTAGAGTCGATATTTTGCCAGTGAATGATGTTTTTTTTTATGTTTTTTTTATGTCACAGCTTGGGATAGTTGTTTAGAATAATTCATCACATTTACAGCTCATGTGATTGGCTCAAAAAAAAAAAAAAAATCTCTATCCCATAAGCCAATGAGATGAATAGGAATGCTATTAACAGCATTGACAACGTAGTGTAAAAACTGAAACATTGATTTTATGATCTGAAATGGGAAGGGTTTTTTTCTCAAAAAATCTTAAAATATGTATATGAAAACCCCATTGTCCACCATTTCAAGCATCCATTGAGTATATTCTGACCTAGTGTTTTAGTGTCCATACCCACTATCATATACGTCTCATATCAGTTTTACATTCATATTGCTCACTTGCCATATAATCTAAAAAGGCTTCATGCTATCTGACTTGAGAGAAATGACCCTTCAATCTGCACAGCAGGCTTTAAAACATGAAACTACAAACAAGAAGCTACTACATTAGTGTACAGTTTACACACACGTCAGTTTACCACAAGAAGCTGTGGCCATACAAAATATGTTGATCAGTAAAACAGCATAATCTTAATAAATAATATTTAAAAAACGTATACAGCATCTCACACTTGATCTATTTGCTTTTGTCATAAATTATAATGCCTACTTTGTTTATCGGAAAGGATCTGAAATGGCTTGGGCGCCTAACACCAGAAGAAACACCTAACCGAAAAACAACATTTAACATTTACCTATATTCATTTTCAACATCATTACTCATTACTGACACAAAACGCAACCAAACAGAACCACACATACATGTAGATGTGTATTACAGTGCTTTGCGGGTTCGCGTGTATTTTAAGCATGATGGGTTTGGATTGAACCTCCTTTGTTATTCTGAAAGATGCCGAAAGCTTATGATAGCTTACCACCCCCCATTACTGAAAGATCTACACACCACAGTGAGCCTCAATAAATAAATAAATATGACAAATAAAAAACAAACCCACACAATGAGGGCCACTATGAAAGAAAAAGAAAGACAGAAAGACAGAAAGAAAGAAAAAGAAAGAAAGAAAGAAAGAAAGAAAGAAAGAAAGAAAGAAAGAAAGAAAGAAAGAAAGAAAGAAAGAAGCCTATGATAAGGCCATAATAATCATGCGTGATTGATTTCCCAGCTGGCAGCTCTTCTCTGTTCTTCTAGACGTGTACCAGCCTTCAACACATGCCAGGCAGGTTTGCCATTTTGCCTACAGACCAACAGCCACATGACAGAAGATAAAGGGGTGGTTTCCTTACAAGAGCGCGCTGATATTCTGATGCACACTTGCCCGACTGTACGCCGCGGGGCTGTAACTAGTGCTTCACTCCCCTTCACATCCGTGTCTCTAGAGGAACTTGTGAGCACATTGAGTGTCCGCTGCGAAGGGCTGCTTATGAAAATGCTGAGAATAAGACATGACATATTATTAATGAGATTAAGATATATGAACATGCATTTATTTACCAAAAACACAATGTATTATACTATATACTGTGTATTATTACTACAATTAAAATAACTGTTTTAACAGAAAATAACTGATATTAATATTACATTTATATTTTAAAATGTCATTTATTCCTGTGATGCAAAGCTAAATTTTCAGCATCATTACTCCAGTCTTCAGTGTCACATGACCCTTCAGAAATCATTCTAATATGCTGATTTGCTGCTCAAGAAATATTTATTATATAGCATTGAAGATAATATTTACATTATCATCAATGCTGACATATATTTATATTTTTTGTGGAAACAATGATACATTTTTTGTTCAGGATTCTTTGATGGTTTCGAAAAAAAAAATATATATATTATTTGAAATAGAATTTTTTTTTATAAATGTCATTTACAAATGTCTGTTTTGTCACTTTTGATCAATTTAATGAATCCTTGCTGAATAGAAGTATTAATTTCATTTTCATTTGTTAATGCATTAATTAACATAAACTTACAACAAGCAATATATTTTTTCCAGCATTTGTTAACCTTTGTTAATGTTAGTTAATAAAAAATGTTCATGTTCGCTCACAACGCATTAACTAATGTTAACAGATACAACTTTTGACTTTAACATTTTTAGTAAATGTTGAGATTAACACTAAGATTAGTAAATGCGGTAACACTTTACAATAAGGTTTCATTATCTAACATTAGTTAACTACATTAGTTAACATGAACTAATAATGAACTGCACTTCTACAGCATTTATTATTCTTTGTTAATTTCAACATTTACTAAAACATACAATCAAATGTATTTGTTAACATTAGTTAATGCACTATGAATATGAACTAATGTAAGCAAATGCTGTAGAATTATTCTTTATTAGTTATTGTTAATTAATGTAGTTAACTAATGTTAACAAACTAAACCTTATTGTAAAGTGTTACCAAAAAATCTGAAAACTTTTGAACAGTAGTTAAAAATACAACTATCAAATAATAAAACATAAAAAATCATAAATGAGGCCTTTAAGAGTATAATATTAAATGACACAACCATATAGGCCCCATAAATACATCATCATAGATATAATCCTAATTTTTTCATTTTCCTAACCTGTTGATGGACATCCATGAAGTCATCTACAGCCTACAGGACAGCTAGCAGTTCTGTGTAGGACAAACACACACAGCCACACTGTGTCACAGATGATTTAGCTGACTAAACAAATACTAAGATAAACTACATAAACGGAGCAATTCCAATAGGATCCTCAGGCTTAATCTGATCTGATGTTCAAGAGCAGTTATACAGGTACAGAGAGAGAAAAACTGTCATGCTATCCCTTTAAAGCAGGGATGGACAACTCCGGTCCTGGAGGGCCAGTGTCCTGCAGAGTTTATCTCCATCCCTGATAAAAACTCACTTGCCTATAACTTTCTACTAATCCTAAAGACCTTGATTAGCTGGTTCAGGTGTGTTTGATTAGGGTTGGAGCTAAACTCTGCTGGACACTGGCCCTCCAGGACCGGAGTTGTCCATCCCTGCTTTAAAGGGATCATATTGAGCATGTTAATCAACATCAGTCATGGTTCATAATTATAATTCAGTCATCTTCCACCCTACCTGACACTCTTTTATTCTGCTCTGGATGTATATATAGACATCTTTATTAGGACTAGAATATTTCGAGGCCAAGCACATTTCTTACCGAGTGTTGTCTCTCTGTTTTTGGACGTAGAGGTTCAGACTGCTGTCGAATGGGACCTACAGTGAAACGCACGACTGTTAAAGCCTGGACACAAATACAAACTATATGAACTGTACTGCAGTGACAAAGGCCAGGTTCAGAATTTATCAGCGCTGATATCCTTAGCTAAACATAAAACTATTAAAAAAGTTTTTTTGTAATAGAAATGAAGCTGAAATAAAATATTAGATGAAAAGCTTAAACTTAAAAAAAACTGTAAATGAAAATGAGAAATGTTGCCTTGGTGACTAACTGAAATAAATAGGTTTCATTTGAAGTAATGACTAAAACTAAAATAAGAAATCAAAGCAAGATAGAAATGTATATAAAGTAAAAATATATATATATAATATATCGCAGATAAATCGCCTTCGATAATGAACGTGATATTGCGTGGCTTGTCAGTGAACTACGGCTCTGTCTATTAAATGCCGCTCCATTTGAAAGCAGGTGATGGCGATTTAGCGGTAATCAGGGAACCGGCTTTACTGACGAAATGCGTGTGACAATCACATGCTATATATCGCCCAGCCCTAATATATATATATTATATAAATAAAGGAAAAATTACAAAAACAATAAATTTAATAAAACTTACAGTAAACTAAAATTAAAATGAAAACTGAAAATATCAAAATTTATACTAATTGAAAATATACAGTATAGTTACACAATGCAGCGGCAAACCTTTTTAAGAGTTAATTATGGGCAAAATAAGTTAAAAGCTCTTCAATGTTTCCAGTTCTCACTTCTGAGTGAAGAATTCTCTTAAAGTAAAAATATCACGTAAAATAATATCACAGTGGGAAGTGGTGAATTTGTTTGTGATTTTTATTATGATTATCTGTTTTTTTCTACTATTACCTATCAAGTAAAATATAATTTGCATTTAAACATTTGACAGATGCCTTTATTTTTGGGAAACACATGACCTTAGCATTGTTAGCATCATGTTCTACTGTTTGAGCTAAAGAGATGCTAATGCTAAAGCTATACAGGTTAAAAACCAAGTACTGTCTTCTACAGGTTTAAGATAGGGGTTCACTGCATAATATTTACAGTGAAAAAATGTAGTGATTCTTTTTGAAAAATTTTGCAGTTCTTTTAAAAAAATAAAAAAATGCAGTGATTCTTTTTAAAAAATTTAGCGATTTTCTTTGAAAAATCTTTTTGAATAAATGTAACGATTCATTTTGAAAAAGTAATGATTCCTTTTGAATAAATGCAGCGATTCTTTTCAAAAAGTGTAGTGATTCTCTTTAACATATTTAAATCTATTCATATATACACACATATATATATATATATATACACACACACACTGTCTATGATACATACACACTATATCATATATAGTCATATTTCTGGCCTCTTCAATGTAGCGTTTAGACAAACAAAAACTATTTTTGCAAATTCAAACATTTTCATTATCATTACATAATTCTGTTACTATCACAAATACTTGCGGGGTTGCTCATAAGTTGGGAGGTGAAATGTTTGTTATATCTCACCGTGTGAACTGCTCTGACTAGCACTACCAGAGCCGTCTTCCAACCACACAGCGCTGTATGAAAATGAATCTCGTTTGTGAGGCGTACCAGCTGAAGACAAACTATCCTGTGTTCCAGAAAAATGAAAAACATATGCAAACAACAGAACCAGTCAGTCTTGCTAAATTATCTAGGTGTATTGAGATTTCTGTTCAGGCAATTAAATGCAAATTCCAATATGCCTATATGCATTTGGCTGCCAATAGTACAGTCGTTTAAATACAGGTTGTCTTCTCTGCCTGTCAGTTTTTATGTATACACTAGATTTTTTTATCAAATGACAACAATTTGATCACAATGTAGCTATTGTTTAAGTATAATATGAGTCATGTAATAATAAATGATGAGTCATAGGTGAATGTGGCCATACCAGTCCCGTGTCGTACTCCTCTGTCGCTTCATGTTCCTGCTCGTTCTCCTCCACCACACTGGTGAAGCTGCTGGCGTTGGATGAGGAGCGAGAAAGGTCCTGAGACTCCGGGATAGAAGGAGCTCGACAGCACAGGGCAGAACTACAGTACAAACACAAACACATATGCACATATATGAGGTCAAATGAACCCGAAATAATGACCTAACCACCCTTAGAGTGTGATATAGCTGTTTGTGAAAAGAACTGATTCTGAACCGCCTGAAACAATCATCAGTAATTCCAGTCTTACTTCCTTCACAAAACCTATGTAGGTTTGTAACAAAATTTGCATAATGCCAGCCTGGTCCTGTAGTTGTATCTGAAGCCTGGAAGAGTTTGGTTTGTGTTGTCGACTGTTTTCTGCACTGCCAAAGCAAATCCTCTTTGCGTGCACTTCTGAATGATGAGGACCCGGGTTGGAACTGATATGGTAAAACCAGCACCATTGTTACTGTTCGAATCTCTGTGAATCAAGTGCTGAGGAAGATCCAGAGCTGAAATTCAGATATGGTATTGGGAATTTCAGGTGGAGCCATCTGACCAATCAGAGCAGGGCAGGCTCTCGGAAAGGAGGGGTTTAGAGAGACCGAATCTTTGATCGAACCGTTTCAGACACTATGAGAAAAGAGGTGATGCTACAATATATTGTTATGAGAGAATTAAAGTGTTTTTTGACATTTTGGATGCATGTAACCTGTTGTAGGAGACCTCCAAAACAAAACTAGGAATATAATCCAAATCCAAATAATACAAATACGATATATAATACAAATACAAATAACCTGCACATTCAAAACAAAACAAAAGCTGCTCACTTTTTGACCTTTGCTCTAGCTACTCTGTCCATGTGGTAAAAAGGTGTTGCTTGGAGTAAGTTATGACAGCACAATATGCCACATTCATGTTTGGTGATTGCATATGCAATTTCTCAACACACTGATAGCATTTCAAAGACGTTGTGTTACTAATGAGTAATGATTCAATGACAAACTATTGTTTAATTGTTTGAACTAATATAAGCGAAAGCAAACATCTATTATTTGCAGTTGGGAGTGGTTTTGTGTAGAGGGGAATAAAAAGTTTGAACCTAACAAGGAGCAGTCCATGAGCAACTGCAGTTGTTCCCTTTGAACAAGCAACTTAACCTCAGGTTAGTCTATTTACTTGTGAACATGATATTCAACTTTGAGGATATTTAATTACATACACTACCATTCAAAATGTTGGTAAGATTTTTTTAATGATCTAGAAAGAACAAAATATTTCTAGAAAAGAAATATATCTTGAGCTCCAAATCAGCATATTAGTGCTCACCCAATCTTGCTGGTCTGCATCTCAGGTGAGCTCTGATTGGACGAGTTGTCAAATCTGAGGTCTTGAAAGGTGTGTCCACCATCAGATGCCCTCTGTGGACTAGGGGACACCTCTCGACTGCTGGAACATAATGAAAAACACATCTTAATTATTGTTTTCAGAACTGCAGTTTTTAAATTAACCTTAACATGACACAAATTGTAAAAAATATATTGTTTTTCAGATACTTACTAACCTTAACACACACTAATGAGAGTGTAATCTTTTAATATTTCCTGTTTTATGGTTTTCTTGTCACAAGATGACTTTCATGCATGTCTACTTAAAGTGTCTTTGCCCCCTAAGAATTTCTGCCTTTTATTTTTTCTTTGTTATGAAGACAGAATGTCCACCTTGACATTTTTTTAAAAACATACAAAAACAACATTTTCAAAGAATAAGTGCTTTAAAGTCACAAACTGCATTTGAACGTATTTTTGAATACATTCATAAACTATGTTTGTTCTAAACCTTATCTATCATACAATGGCTTCAACAAGGAAATACTCCAAACTTTTCCATACAATTGTCTGTTCATCTTACCTTCTCTCCTGAACCTCTTGTATGTTCTCAATCCCAATGGCGCTGCTCCTCCTGGAACTGAACGGACCAGATTTCTTACGGGTTGGGCTTTTTCCAGGAATAATCAGGGACTGTGGAGAAATCACAACTGGGTCAGATTTTGATTCAAATTATTAGCCAGTGCCACTACATAATTTGTTCAACGAATGCACTTTTATTTAAAAAAATGTCTTACCACACTCATTTTAACTATTTTTGTCTTTATTAATTTTAAGGTGACTTTATATGAATTTCATGATATTATTATTATTCCTACATAAAGCACTTTGAATTACCATTGTGTCATGATCACTAGTGAGAGTGCCCTAGTCAGCCACTAGAGGGCACTCCATTTCGGACTCTTGTTTTCACCCCTTGGACTACATTACCCATACTCACTCCTGGACTCATTATCCCACTCATTGCACACAGCTGTTTTGTGTTTATTCATTAGTGTCTGTCTATTTATACCTGGTTTGTCTCTGCCCTTGTTCTGGTGTCTTCACGAACGTTCCTGGTTTCTCTGTTTTGGTTTTCGTTGTGTTTTTCTTGTTTTGTGTACGGACTGTTATCATGGATTTTGACCCTTGCCTGTTTCTGGATTTACGCTTTGGATTACCCCAATAAATACCTGCAATTGGACCTACCCTGTTTGTCTTCGTGTGTGCCGTGACAGAAGACACCATCACTTTAGGATCCAGCAGGATGGGGATTTGCGGTTTTGAGGGCTGCGGTATAATGATGAGGCGTTAAAAGGGGTTTTTAATGTATGCCTTGATGACCCTCTGCCCCAGTGTGAGTTGGAGGGGCTCCAGACCCTGGATTTTTGGGGTTTTACCCATTATCTCTCCCGCAGAAACCGTGGGCCAACTCATGCTCAGCCAGAGGCCGCTCTTGCCCGTGAGCCCGCCCCAGAGCCTGCTCTAGCCCGTGAGTTCGCTCCAGAGTCTACAGAGGAGGTGGGCACAGGTTCAGTGCTGCACTCACGTAAGAGGAGGAAGAGGAGGAGGAAGGCTTCCGTCATCCCTCAAGGCCTGGAAGCCTTCCCGGAGTCCGCTCCAGCCAGTGAGTCCACTCCAGAGTCCGCTCCAGTCAGTGAGTCCACTCCAGAGTCCGCTCCAGTCAGTGAGTCCACTCCAGAGTCCGCTCCAGTCAGTGAGTCCACTCCAGAATCCGCTCCAGTCAGTGAGTCCACTCCAGAGCCCGCTCCAGTCAGTGAATCCACTCCAGAGCCCGCTTCAGTCAGTGAGTCCGCTCCAGCCAGTGAGTCCGCTCCAGCCAGTGAGTCCGCTCCAGCCAGTGAGTCCGCTCCAGCCAGTGAGTCCGCTCCAGAGCCCGCTCCAGCCAGTGAGTCCACTTTGGGTGAGCCACCGCCACACCCTCATAAGCGGAGGAGAAGGAGGAAAAGGGCTTCCTCCGTCCTACAAGGCCTGGAGACCACTTTGGTGGTTGTTCGTGGGTTACCGAAGCGCCTTGCCCTGCCGGCGCCACCGAAGCGCCTTGCCCTGCCGGCGCCACCGAAGCGCCTTGCCCTGCCGGCGCCACCGAAGCGCCTTGCCCTGCCGGCGCCACCGAAGCGCCTTGCCCTGCCGGCGCCACCGAAGCGCCTTGCCCTGCCGGCGCCACCGAAGCGCCTTGCCCTGCCGGCGCCACCGAAGCGCTCTTGCCCTGCCGGCGCCACCGAAGCGCCTTGCCCTGCCGGCGCCACCGAAGCGCCTTGCCCTGCTGCCTGAGCAGCCCGAGCCTGCTGCCATCACCGAGCTGTCCGCTCTTCCTGATACGACCACGGAGGTCGTCCCCGAGCTGCCCGCTCTCCCGGGACACGGCCACAGAGCAACCGTGCTCTGCCCTGCCGCCATCGCGTATATCTTCGGTACTGCCGCCTTCAACCAAGCCTTCTGCCCTGCCGCCGCCGCCCAGGCCGCCAGCCCCGCCGCCGCCCAGGCCGCCAGCCCTGCCGCCAGCCCTGCCGCCGCCGCCGCCGCCGCCTAGGTCGCCAGCCCTGCCGCCACCGCCACCGCCGCCCAGGCCGCCAGCCCCTGCCGCCACCGCCGCCGCCCAGGAGATCTGCCCTGCCGCCGTCGTCTAGGCTTCCTGCCCTGCTGCCACTGCCCCGGCCGTTGGAACCGCTGGAACCCGCCTGGTCAGTTCCTCCAGCGCCGCCCTGGCAACCAGCCAGGACTCCAGACCCCAGGGAACCCGCCTGGTCAGTTCCTCCAGTGCCGCCCTGGCATTCAGCCAGGACCCCGACCCTCTTAGAGCCCCCGTGGTCTGTTCCACCGGCTCCCCCTGGCCTTTGGTTGGGGGCTCTGGTCCTGGCCCACCATCCCTCCCCTGATCCTCCTCCTGTCCACCTCCCTCCTGAGTTTTTGTGTTTTTTGTTTTTGTTGTCTGGTGGAGCGTCTGGTAGCCGCTCCTTTGAGGAGGGGTAATGTCATGATCACTAGTGAGAGTGCCCTAGTCAGCCACTAGAGGGCACTCCATTCCGGACTCTTGTTTTCACCCCTTGGACTACATTACCCATACTCACTCCTGGACTCATTATCCCACTCATTGCACACAGCTGTTTTGTGTTTATTCATTAGTGTCTGTCTATTTATACCTGGTTTGTCTCTGCCCTTGTTCTGGTGTCTTCACGAACGTTCCTGGTTTCTCTGTTTTGGTTTTCGTTGTGTTTTTCTTGTTTTGTGTACGGACTGTTATCATGGATTTTGACCCTTGCCTGTTTCTGGATTTACGCTTTGGATTACCCCAATAAATACCTGCAATTGGACCTACCCTGTTTGTCTTCGTGTGTGCCGTGACACATTGTGTATGTAAATCAATTTGCTGTGCCTATTATTAGGGTAGTCATTAGGGTGGTGGTAGACTTATAATTAAACACAAAGGTATCAGGTATGATATCTATGAAAGCTTGTTTCTGTCATGAAAAATAAAAAAGATAATTGCGACTTTTTATTTCACAATTCTCTTTTTTACTCACAATTGCGAGTTATAAATCAGAATTGTGAGATATGAAGTCAGAATTGCGGGATATAAAGTCAGAATTGCTTGTTATAAAGTCAGAATTGCGGGATATAAAGTCAGAATTGCGTGTTATAAAGTCAGAATTGCGTGTTATAAAGTCAGAATTGCGTGTTATAAAGTCAGAATTGCGTGTTATAAAGTCAGAATTGCGTGTTATAAAGTCAGAATTGCGTGTTATAAAGTCAGAATTGCGTGTTATAAAGTCAGAATTGCGTGTTATAAAGTCAGAATTGCGTGTTATAAAGTCAGAATTGCGTGTTATAAAGTCAGAATTGCGTGTTATAAAGTCAGAATTGCGTGTTATAAAGTCAGAATTGCATGTTATAAAGTCAGAATTGTGTGATATAAAGTCAGAATTGCTTGATATAAACTCACAATGGCAAGAAAAAAGTCAGAATTGCGAGTTTATATCTCTCAATTCTGACTTTTTTCTCACAATTCTGTGAGATATAAACTCACAATTGCATGTTATAATGTCCAATTGCGATCAGAGCTGTTGAGTGATTTCACTTGATCTTAAGTGTAACAAAGATCAAATCTGTGCATTAAGTCTTGCAGTGTAAAGGCAGCCTTAGATGATCTTGAAAACCGGTCTGAATGGAAAAATCCTGGTTTAACAAAGCTGACTGCAAATTTACAGTTTTGCACAAATGTTTGATCATTATCTGGTTCCTGGGATGGTTGTTGCAAACACACTAGCATATTTGGATGGCTAATAGGCTGTTATGTCAACCTGTCATAAAAGGCTCTCTCAGTTATTGCTGTTGCTCTTGTTGTCATAGCGATGGAGATGGGACAGTCACTTGTGGAGAGCCCCATCTGTTCCACCGACCACCATCCAAACAGATCATAAGGGCTGATTACACATCAGTTTTTATCTCTTTTAATGGTGAAATGATGAAGATCAGAAATGGCAGGAGAAGACCTGGTCTATCATCAGCACAGATGTGCCATGATGACACAAGCACTCTAGGGTCAAACCCACTCGGAGGGCACAGCAAATGCCAGCTGTGACTCCGCCGGGTGGAGGGATCAGAGGGCATGAAAACTGGCACAAACTACAGCTGGCACTCTGTTTTGGGGCATCTCATGACGGCCCGCATTTATTTATTTTTTTGTGTCTTTTTAACAATTTAAGGTCCACTGATATTCAGAAGGGTCTCATACTCACAATTCCAGGAGTTTTGGGAGTTTCTGGTGGGTTGTGTGTAAAACTTCCACTGTGGCTTGTGGAGACAGTGTGCGGTTTCTTGTTACTGAGGCCCATAGCATCCATAGATTGACTTCTATTGCGGATAACTCGCTGGAAATAGAAAAACGATGCTTGTGCATTACTGCAACACAACACTAGAGGGCACAAGAACTGTTTCTATGAGAAACAGGAGAGCTAGAGAGAGTAAAGGACAGTGAAAGTGAGAAAGTGGCTATGTTTGGACTTGCATATTACACGGACATACGTAATCAAATTCTACGACAAGAGTCCGATCTACCACAACACGAAGGGAAATATATGTGGTGATATGTAAAAGACTTTTGTGTTGAGTCGAGTCAAGTCTTAAGTCATTTCAGGTCGAGTCCGAGTCAAGTCTGAAGTCTATTAAAATGCGCCTTGAGTCCGAGTCACTAACTCAAATGCCCATCTATGGCATACTACATACTTACAATTACTGCAGTATGTATACGTCAAAATTGAAAATGATTTTTTTTCACAGTATACATAATGCATATTCAATATCCGCAGAATGCCAAATAAGCTTCATTTGCCAAAATGTTGTAAATGTGAGTATGTGAACACTGTAATCCACAATGCAACGCGCTCAATTTCACCCTCAATTTCCAGTGTGCTTTTTCTTTTGAGTTTTTACAGCAAAACTCTTGCATACTTCTGCACTACTGTGTTCCACAATGCATACTGTTAAACATATAAAAGTTTGTGGTCAGAACAATTTTGAGTGTTTTTTAACTTTCTATTTATCAAAGAATCCTAAAAAAATGTGGTAACATTTTAGTATAGGGAACACATATTCACTATTATTGAGGCAAAAGTCGTATTAACTACGACTTTTGAGTCAGTAAGCTCCTAATTTACTGCTTATTCATTAGTTAGTAAGGTAGTTGTTTAAGCTTAGGTAGGATTTAGGGATGTAGAATATGGTCATGCAGAATAAGGCATTAATGTGTGCTTAAAAAGTACTAATAAACAGCCAATATACAAGCTAATAAGCAACTAGTTAAAAGTGAGAATTGTTCCCTATACTATTTTCCACAAAAATATTAAGCAGCACAACTGTTTTTAACATTGATAATAATAAGAAATATTTCTTGAGCACCAAATCCTAATCTCACATTTAGGATGGTATGCAAATTGGCATCTCTGCTATTCACCAGAACGCATTTGTTATACATTAACATTATTTTGTTAATAATTAATTGAAGTTATTAACTACAGTATAGTGAACACATATAAACTATTAACTACTATTAACTACAACTTTTTCCTCAATAAACTGCTAATTTACTGCTTATTAATAGTTAGTAAGGTACAGGTAGTTGTTAAGTTTAGGTATTGGGTAGGATTAAGAATGTAGAATAAGGTCATGCAGAATAAGGCATTAATTTGTGCCTAATAAGTACTAATAAATAGCCAATAATCTAGTAATATGCATGCTAATAAGCAACTAGTTAAAAGACCCTAAAATAAAGTGTTACTGTCCTTATTGTTAGCGATTCAAAGGGATTCTACCTTGAAAGACTCAAAGAAGCCTCCACCTCCACCTCCTCCATTCTCCAGTTTGTCGTCGTCTCCTCCAAGTCCCATCATGGACTGGCTGTTCACATGCAGCTCCTCATATAAAGTCTCCAGCAGAGCAGAACGTGTCCTCTCCTGGACAACAAAAACATTTTTAATGTAGTATGCATGCTGATGCTCCCACACAAACAAACACAAACATTTATGCCCTCCTCACCTCCAGCTTGGCAAACTTCTCTGCTTTATAGCAGGAATATTCAGCATTGATCAGTTTGGTCAAGAGGAACTCATGAAACTCTGGACTCTAAACACAACACAATGAACAGTGAATTAGATTTATACAAAGAACAATTCGATTTTATTTTAGATTATCTATATATCAATTAAATTATTTATTAATTCACCAAGTCATGTCGCATACAATTATACTAACAATATTAAATATTATATTATATACTATATTTGCAGAAGAATTGTTTATACGGATTTAATTATTAATTAAAATGTTTCTGTAGTCATATCCAGACCTGCAAAATCTGCTGACTTTTTCCACATTTTCTGTGCTAATGTTTATGGGAAAGATCCACAATCTCCAGAATGTATTTAAATATGGCATAACTGAATTAAGAGTACTTGACACTTTTGGATATAATAAAGCATAAATTAATAAACCAAAATACTTCATAAATGAACATCACTGGTTGTAGGATGTGTAGAACTTTGTGATAGAATTCCAGGACAATGATTCCACATGGAACTAGTCATATTACATGAATGCTGGCTGGAAATATGGACCTTTTTAAAGACAGCTGGGTCTGGGAGGGCAGGACCAAAGAAAGGCACATCATCTCTTGCCGTTACAGATACCTAAATTAACATAAAAGAAATTACAATAACATAAAACAGATAACAGGAAAGCTTCCAAACAGATATGGTACGCAATATGATATCAATGAGGTAAAAATTATTTGTGTTGTTTTTCCTGCTTAAAATTGGACACTTTAACGATATCAATAAACATTTTCATACATTTTTAATCTATTTATTTTTTTATAAGATTGCTGCCGCAAGGCAACATTGTACCACAATGGAAAAATTTAAACATTTGGCATTTTCATGTAGAAAAAAAGAAATATATTTATTGAAAACATCAATTTCTTTAACTAGACACTTAAACAAACAAGTGTATCCAGTTTTTAATGTATTAAAAGTTTATTATTTAATAAAAAGTAACATTTTATATCCAGCTGTTGCCCTCAGGCAACATTGTACCATAGTGGAACACAAGTATAACCAAACCATCATATTATTATGTTATTATATCAAATTATCATATCCATTTTCATCCTCATCTCCATCTTCTCTTTCACCCTCACTCTCTCCCTGAAGGTTTGTCACTATGATTTCATCTTCCTCATCCCAGTATGACCCCTCATTAACTCCTCATTCTCACCCTCATCAACTGCCAGTGCTACCTGTGTTTTATACCTTTTTGAAGTGCTATAGAAAATGTGCAGATTATAATATTCTTATAAGTGCATTGCAAAATCATGTGAAAATGCAAATATATTTAGATAATTCTAACTCTTTTCCTTACAAATATGATACATTTGTATTCAAACCTATTATGCCTGTATGGCCTTATGCGATTCCATTATGGTACAATGTTGCCTTGAGGCAACACACAGTTTTTTGTTATTTTCTCTAAAACATTTGATGACATATAAAGTAAAGTTCTTGAAAATACTTCTTTACTTGCCAGTAAAGGTGACATATTTTTTGTGGGTGATTAAATGGATACAAACAAGTGAAAAAGGCACTTTTCATTGGAGAAAATATGGAGCCATGTGACATGTGCACATGTGCTGAAACAGGACACAAAATGGACCCCTGTTGGTCATGTTTTGGTCTTTTTTTGCACTTTTATTGATTAGTATTTAAGTTATTCGGTCCTGAGATACGTTTGATCAATCAATAACCATAGAGGGCTAATTCTCTCTGCACAATAAGCCATATGTGACTAATATATTACACTGGTAATCATCAACGCATATTGATTTTAGCAAAAAACAACACAATTACTCCAAGTAAGAATGAGAAGTCCTATAACAAAGAAATGATTCATAGAATCCATGGCTCAAGCTTCAATCCCCAATTCCAACAGGGTTAATTAATTACCTTATAGAGGACGTTATCAGTGCAAGCGTTCTCCACTTGCACCACTACGTAAGCGTGAAGGAAGTTTGATGCGATCATATCGGGTACAAATGGTGTGTTTTCTTCTTGGAACACAATAGCCACGATGTCATTTCCTATATGCCTCTTCCTCTGGAGCTGAAATCAAGTCAACAAAACTGTGAAGTAATAAGAGGAAGCTGCCAATAAAACAACCAATTTTAGATTCATTTCTTTGAAAAGACCGGCTAGAAGAGAAACCTGAACTGAAAACTAAAACAGACCATATGCATGAAAAATGTATGTTTGTGGTTTCAAACAGAATCAACGCTGTTATACAAGTTAGTTACGCATTATACTTTCATGCCAAATAAGCAAACTTCCTATTGATGCATTAGAATTTTACTTTTAATTTTGGCTCTGACTGGCCTGGAAATTTTTAACCAAAGGTGGTTTGTTCTAAGTGTGAAAATATCCAGTTTTCTGCAAAAATAAAAGAGAAAAAAAAAAAAAAGAGTCGGCCATTAGTTAACAACGTCATTTTCCCAAGCCAGATTAAGCTTCCTGATAAATTAAACGTTAAAACAATGACCAGTCAAATTCTGCATAAAGAAAATGATTTTGCATGCTGTATTATGAGCATATTCCTTATTGTTGCACTACAGTTTTTCTTTAGGGTGAAATATGACTTGGTATGTTCTTGATGTGCTTTGCCCTTATACTGACTTATTATTTATTAAATGTCCCACAAAATAACAATACTGGATCATAACATTATACATATTGCAGACTGATTTGTGTTTTATTACACCAATGATGTCAAAGCCCTGGCTTTCAGAACAATAATTACATTTATACTTGATTTAACATGCGACAAAAGAGTATTAGCATTCTGCAGGGTGTCAATTTTATCTCCCATAAACCTTCAAAGGTTTATTCGATTAGCTTTCCTCAGCTGAACTGCTCATTCGCTCGTCTTCACAGCTTGCTCATAAATACTTATTAGTGAGTACGGTCATAACATAAAAACAGTTTGCAGACATTCAAAAGTTCAAAAGAAAACTGCTTGTCTTTATCATCAAAGTGCTCGGGAAATTAATAACACATACTGAAGCACATTTACAGCCCTGTGGCAAACATCATAGTCAAAACAATGTTTTCAGATAGAGACAAACCATTTTAAGACAAAAAACAAATTTGTCTCTGTCAGTCTGGTGTCCATTGCCATATCAATACACAGTAATTCTCATATAACATCACATATCTGGTACAATAGAGATTAAAAAGCAGCAGGTGATGAGTCTGTACCCATATGTTATCTCTGGCCTCTGATGTACCATACTGAAGAGGGTGTGTTTTAGTGGCCAGCATTGTAAGAGGGCAGTCTGTGCTGAAACCCTTAGGTAATGTTCTCCCTGAGCGAAGCAAAACATGCATGACAACAGATGGCTTTCCAGGATCAGTCCTTTGCACTGTGTGGTTTGCTTGCTAATTAACAGAGCATGCTGTTGGTCAGTGCTTTGGCCAGCATTGGGCAAGCATCTCTGAGGGGCTGGTTATATTCCCAAAACTAACACTAACGGTGACATAAAACAATATCCATATTAACCCACCTTCTAAGGGTGACCAAAGTAGCGTTGTCAAAAGTACAGACTTCGGTACCAAGTCAGCACTGATATTTTGAGCACTGTTGATCAGATTCTTAAACACCTCATGTTCATGTGCTCAACAGATATGTCTGTGATTGGCTACAACCCTAGACTAAATGTTGATTTAGTTAAAGGGATCATGACATGGATTTTTTTTACAATTATTTTAATATGTTCCTTGAGGTTCACTTATAATGTTAAAAAAGTTTTTTGTACAAAAAAAAACAAAAATAAACTATTATTTTCAATCTTCATTCTGACCCTCAGTCTGAAATGATCAATTTTTAAGGGGCGGCTCCATTAAAGGCGCCATGGAACATTTTTTTACAAGATGTATTATAAGACTAATGTGTTCCCTGAATGTGTCTGTGAAGTTTCACCTCAAAATACCACATAGGTTTTTTTAAATTAATTTTTTTAACTGCCTATTTTGGGGCATCATTGAATATGAGCCCCTTTAAATCTCATGCTCTCCACCCACGGAGCTCGTGCTTGTTTTAAACAGTGCATAAACAAAGTTCACACAGCTAATATAACCCTCAAATTGATCTTTACAATGTGTTCGTCAAGCATGCGACATGCATGCGTTGGATTATGTGAGTATTGTATACTGTTATATTGTTTACATTTGATTCTGAATGAATTTGAGGCTGTGCTCCATGGCTAAAGGCTAATGCTACACTGTTGGAGAGATTCATAAAGAATGAAGTTGTGTTTATGCATTATACAGACTGCTAGTGTTTAATAATGAAAATAGCGACGGCTCTCGTCTCCGTGAATACAGTAAGAAATGATGGTAACTTTAACCACATTTAACAGTACATTAGCAACATGCTAAAGAAACATTTAGAAAGACAGTTTACAAATATCACTAAAAATATCATGTTATCATGGATCATGTCAGTTATTATCGCTCCATCTGCCATTTTTCGCTATTGTTCTTGCTTGCTTACCTAGTCTGATGATTCAGCTGTGCTGCTCCAGACGTTAATACTGGCTGCCCTTGTCTAATGCCTTTCATAATGTTGGGAACATGGGCTGGCATATGCAAATATGCTGTTACGTAACAGTCAGTGTTATGTTGAGATTCGCCTGTTCTTCTGAGGTCTTTTAAACAAATGAGATTTATATAAGAAGTAGGAAACAATGGAGTTTGAGACTCACTGTATGTCATTTCCATGTACTGAACTCTTGTTATTTGACTATGCCAAGATAAATTCAATTTTTCATTCGAGGGCACCTTTAAGGCTTTAATGGCTAACATTACATATAAAACAGTATCACCGCCTGTTTGCTATTGCAAGTGACTAAGTGTTTTGAAAATATTATCCATATAAAATCATCATATACAAAGCATTATGAAATCATTTACTTTTGTGATGCAGCTGCTGTTAGATCCAATACAGCTGGCTGCTTAAAGATTTCTCTCCATTACACTGTGGCTTGTTCACAAAACAAAATGCTCTGAACACATAATCCTCCAACGTGAATATAAACCGTCTACTTGTTTCTGATACTGGTATCCTTCTGAAGTCTGTAGAGACGCAAAAGAGCTGTTATAACTGGACTAGTCGAAAGAACATTCTTTCACTCTTCCATTTGTCCTGTTGTCAGTAGACTCAAACACATGGACTGCAGTACATCAGAAATGAACAGGCATCTGTTTACTGTATTTAGTGTGGATAGCGTCAGTGATTATAATTGCTTCTGACACAACATGACGCTCACATCCAGTGTAGGCAGATGTCAGTTGTTAAGTGACTGAATACAAGTGGGCGGGGCCTATAGTGTGATAATGTAAAACTATTCGTTGACGTCTTGCTCTGGAGGCAGTCGTATGCAAATTTATTTGCATCTGTGATGTCACAGATCTCAACAAGCTGTTTTTGGAGCTTGATCAAATAAATGCTTTGTTTATAATGAGGGGGATGTTTTAAGCTATGAAACTTGAAGTATGTTTTAATGGTACATAGAACTCTTATATGGCAAATTTGATTTCTCATGTCATAAACCCTTAAAAACAGGAATCTGAAATCTGAGGTATCTGAATCACGTAAAATGAAAATGTTTTTCATATTTTCTTCACTGACTTTAAGACAAAACAAACAATAAAAACAAAACAAAATACAATAAAAAATAAAAAAAAATAAAACAAAACATAAAGCAAAACAAAACACATGAGGTCTTACCTGCTGGGAATCACCTTCAGTGTATGGCAGTTTTGTGGACACGTGGAACATTATCTCTTTATTGTGGAAGTTGTGGTAGACTGACTCGGTTCCTGTCTGGCCATGTGTCACATCCAGGCCACCACGAAAGCTGCATTTTGAAAGAAGGTAAAAAAAAAGCTTTGAATTACTTCATTAATATTTTCAACTCAAATATGTCAGCTGTCCTTTTTTGGACAACATTCAGATCAAACAATCACAGCCGTTACTCAACAATCAATCCTAATCTAGGCCTGAAATCAAAGGAAAATTATAATGTGATAAGATAAGTTTGCAAATGAGACTGGTTGATAGGAATGCTGTTCCAGCACCAGGAAAAAAGTCCTACTTGAGTAAACCATATGTATATACCCTTTAAAATCATGAAGTTCAATCTTCTCTCCCAAGAACTCCAGAAACTCAACAAAAGCTGGACTTTCCTCATTGTTTCCAAATAGTTCCTCTTCTGTTGTCTGTAGAAGAGAGAACATACTTGGGCCACAAGTCCACAATTTATAAAAAATTATGAACATAAAAACACTGAAAGGTGATCTGACCTGGGCAAATTTCTGGTAGATGACTCCAAACTTGAAGTTGTTACTGATGACATGCTCATCAAAGGTCACAATGAGTCTGGATGCCTTGAAACGGGTTACAAAATGAGGGTCAGTGTATGAAAATGACATTGTTTATATCATTGGTTTTCTAAGTGCCTGTTCCAGCTTACCTTTGGGTATAAGACGGGATAAAATCTGTCCACATTTACCTCTTCACAGACAAGCTTGGGACAAATAAAGACAAATAAATGAATGATTTATCCAATATACATATTTCTAATTAAATTATTTTATTTAATTACTAAGGTTCTCAATTTAATCTAGAACAAAAAGTTATGCAAATTAAGCAATTCATTTATTTAATCATCACATTAGGTTTATGATAAAATAAATGGACTTCAAAGTCACTTTCATTTGCATTGGACTTTTCTCAGCAAACATTGACATGTAATTATTTAAAATTTATAATTGTAATTGCAAAAATCATTATAAAAAAATGAATAAATACAATTATTTAATACATCTGCAATCTCATGTAATTGATTTGAATATTTTTTTTAAACCACTGAAAGCCATGAAAAAAAAAAAATTATTCTCTGCCCAACCTACCTTCGCCATCTGGACAACATTAGGGAACTCGGTTAGACAAGAAATTGGTATCACATCATGGTGGGTTTTAAACTTTGATCTAGATTTAAAAGATGAGAAAAGAATAATAAAATTCACAGTATCCACCATTACAAACTATTCAAAGTATCATTATAACAAACCCTAGCGTCAACCTCTATTGTCCTGTATTAAAAGTCACTTTGGATAAAAGCATCAAATGTAAACATAATATAAATGTTATATATAGCAGGAAAGACAGAGAGAGAGAGAGAGATGAATCAAAAAGTAGCCATGTGAATCACTCCAGCATTTACAGGTGCCCTTGTCAATTATCTTACAGCCAGCGCGTAACATTCAAAGAGTCGCTGAAGAGCTCCCTTCATAAAAGAGAGGCTTTATACATAGATCAGCTTCTTTCTGACATGTACACTGTCTCCTGTTCCCATCCCCATCATTAAAGGGCCTCAAGACAGGCTGTGGGTTATAAAAGAATGGATGTGTCCTTGTGCTCCTGCTGCATATTTTGAGCACTTTAGTTAGACCAGCTTCGAAAATGAACAACGAGAGAATGTATGTGACAGAGGAGAGTGGACATGAATGTCTCTGCAACAGGGTTGTGCACCATTCAGAACTTAATTGAAAATACCTTTTAAATTCCAATTCGACTTCTTGAATTGGATTTGAATTGAAGTAGCAAAAATGATGCAGAATTGCATATTGAATGTAAGGAAGTAGCATTAAAAGGAAATGAGAGTTGAAATGCACATTTTGTGGCTTTTGTGTACTTTTACACATCAGCAATTTACTTTTATGTATCTTAAAGTGAAAATAATCTGTGACAAAGGTATTAATGAAAGATAACTCATAATTTAAAACATCAAAGCAATACATTTTTAATCTGGGAAGAGTCGAAAGCGTACGTGTTTGAAGTACCTAAACAACAGTCGAAGATGCTCCTGGTCTCCAATCACATCATACTTCACAGAGAAGACCAGGTGTCCGAGAACGCTGTCCACAGAGTAATAATTAAAGTGCTCCTGCGGGAAGAGTTATAAAAAGACATAAACTCTCAGAAAGATTCTTTACATTACCACAGATTCTTCAAGCTCCAAGAGAGAATGACAATAACGGCAATAAAGGGACAAAACAACTAACTTAAACACTCCTGTTTTCATAAGAATCATCCATTAATTTGGTAATTAGCGAGGAAACAGTCCTGATTTGATTTCACTAATATTTTATTAGCCAATATTTGAATGTTTTAAATGATACACAATTGGTTTGATGTGGGCGATATGTCTGATTTTACTTGATAGTGTCTGATTTTACTATACAAAAAATATAATTATTCTCAAAAAATATCATTATTTTCAACATAATATTTGCGATAGATAGATAGATAGATAGATAGATAGATAGATAGATAGATAGATAGATAGATAGATAGATAGATAGATAGATAGATAGATAGATAGATAGATAGATAGATAGATAGATAGATAGATAGATAGATAGATAGATAGATGGATGGATGGATGGATGGATGGATGGATGGATGGATGGATGGATGGATGGATGGATCTCACCTTGCCCAGAAAGTGTTTCCTGTAGATCTTGGCGATGCTGTTGGTCTCCAGTTTAACCTGTGATGCGGGGCAAGGAGGCGGTTCCTCTGGTGTGGAGGAGGAGCCTAAATCATGATTGGTCCCTTCAATCCAATAACCCCCAAACTGGGGCAGCAGAATCAGTGGTAAAGAACCAGTACGCCCCAATACCTGCCAACCCACAAAATATATATTTTACAAACAGTACTGCAAGAAAACACATTCATATTTACATATTAAAAAAACAAACAAGTTTGCAACCTCATGGACGCTGGGATATGGAATGTAGTCTTCCTCTGTCTGTGGGAGCAATAGAGAGATTAAATATTTTGAGCCCTTAGAGTCAATTTAAGCTGCAGATGAAAGAAACATAAAGAGTAAAAGCCTATAAACAGAGCTCCAGACCTGCGGAGACAAACCCTGAACTATATACAATATTCACAAAGCCTGAGGTGAGAGCTTCAGATCACATGTGGCCTTAAATGCATGGAACAATAACATACAGTTCATCTATATATTCCAGTAAATATAGACTTTCATGGAATTTATACGAGTTGAGTTGAATATGTGATTCACCTTTATAAACTCATAAAAGTACAAAGCATTACACTGTAAGTAAGTTTGTGTACGAGTGCACCCTAAGGGGCTGCTGGCACAGGACGTGTTCTAGCACTACAAACAACTCGACAGAGAGCATCACAACTGAACAGAAGGTGCATTTATATATACCGCAAATACACTTTCATCTACACAGAAGACTCACTTACTTCATTAAGCAAAATGAATTAAGATATTATGTGGTTTTAGAAAAATATAACAAAACTTGAGGCTCAAAATAAGCCAATGAGGTAAGAAACTTAAACTTAATTTGAAGGGAAAACAAGTCTCTTATTCATTTCTTGTTCGTTGATGCATTGTTTAAAATGGACATTTATCTGCTGCTTGTCAAGAGTTAAGTAACTATTTTTAACCCATCAAGGAAGCATCTTAAAAGATGCAACGTCTAGTACGTTGACTCATTCGGAACAAATTTTTTAATCAATACTTGTATTTTAATAGATTTCCATCATCTTGGATATTTTCACTGAGCTAGTTGCAATGTATTTTGTCTTTTCTCTGCAGAGAATACATGCAGTCCTGCCTTATAATTTGGCCAAAAGGTACCTTAATAGGATTTTTTTTGGAACAGCCTTTATGTCAGAAGTGCCCTTGAGATGCATTCAAATGTCAACATTTTAAGGCAATAGAGATTTTCTGAACTTTAAAGCTATGAGAATGAGGGTTAATGTGAAAACATCTGTCTGGAATAAAAGTACCATTGTGTGTTTCTGTGTGCATGTGATAAACACAACGCTGATGGCAGGGACGGTTTGTGATGACTATAACATTTGATGCGTGTTTATGTGGCTCTAAATATACACACTTCACTTACTTTGAGAGGAGGTGGAAGCGAGCACCTCTGCTCATCCATTCTACTGCTCTGTGTTTTTGAAAGGAGGAATATTTAGTACATACAGTTAATTTAAAGACATACAATACATTTAAGTAACATAATTCATATACATTAATAGAAATTAAAATTCATCATTTGAAGTTAATAACTTGAAATAATGTATTTGTTTGAGAGCTTTCAAAAATGTAAAACATGGTCAATATACGCAAAAAACAAACAAAAACAAAACAGATATTACACAAAGACGATTAGGCCTAAAACATATTCTACGCAAGAATACAAACAATTCACGCTATAGTGGACACAGACATTGTTATTTAAAATGATTTTTATTTATTTTATTTTTATTTTATTTTTGTGATTTTATTTTATTTATATATGTATATAAACAGAGATATTTAAAAAGAACCTCTATCGCCCCTTTTAGGGGCAGTACCACAGATTTGAGATAATGTACTGTGAGACTTTACACTGAAAATCTGGGATTGAAAATCCAATTTAAAGCTGGAAAACAAAACTGTAAACATGAAATATGTAAAAAAGTAAGAATTTGTAATAAAAGTTATAAAAAGGTCTTTAAAACATCTCAAATTACGATGGCTCAACAGACCTTAAAATGCATTAAACAAGTGTTTTCATACATGCGTAGAGTATATTTCTAGCCTAACACATCATAATTTAAACAGCTGAATGACAGAAGAAAACAAGTGATAGGTTTAAATGGTAAAGTGAATAATGATGGAGTGACGTATTGAAAGAGAACCTCAGAATACAGATGACAGGTAGATTACAGTAATAGTAAAAAAGACAGGGAAAATGTCACCATACTGCAGGTTGACAAAGTTCAGAGGTCATAAAAAGCGAGAAATCGGAGGAAAAGCAATAAACAAAAAATCGGATGAAAATGTGGACTTCTCACCTGCATTCGCTCTATCATTGCAAATATATCTGACGTCTGAGAATCAGGAGGAGAGAGAGAGGAGGATGAACACAATGATAAAGAGTGAGATCTGACAGTCGGCGAGTCCACTTGAAAACTACTCTCGCCTCTCTAAGTGACAGCGGCTTCGCAGTAATAGACGTAGCTCCCTATACTTTGATCCAACGATCAAGAGTGCATCAATCTACCAGGTGTCCTTCCTCCATATCATACGGTTCAACTCAACGGGAGATGAAGACTGTGAAACAGCATAATTTAACGTGTGGACGGAGCAGCTGTGGGTTTGAAGGATGTGACCTGACTAGCTACAGCTGCGGTGTCATATCATTGAGCACACAGCTCAGAATAAACCAGCATAAGAAGCCAACATAAATTAAGAGGAACGCTGTTCAGAATTCCCTGCCTGATTATTAGCATCACTATAACTGATGCTCACACTTAGAGTTAGGATTTGAACAAATCCCTAAATGGAAATATTAAACACAACTCATCCTGCACTAAGTGATTTGATTTACGATTATCGTTGATAGGTGAAAAAAAAAAAGTAAGTAACCACCTAGCAACCACTCAGAAAACCTCTGCAACCATCTATCAATGCCCTAGCAACCACAATGCAACTTCCTGGCAACCAAGCAGCAAATTGTGCACAGGCAAACACTACTGAATTTTTTTTTTTTTAAATCTACTCTGTCAGAGTCAGGTAGAACTCTGCAAAATCCTTACCAGGGACTGATTTTTACCAAGAAGAAAACACATTGTAAAATTACATTTACATAACACACACAGTTCAGAGTACCTTAAATGACTTCAGTGTAACAAAATGCTGTATTGAAACTAGAACTTGTTTTCTCTCACTTGCTGATTCATCAAAAACAAACACACACACACACACACACACTCACACACACACACACACACAGGTTTGTTTTTGTGAATTGTGGGGACATTCCATAGGCGTAATGGTTTTTATACTGTCTATCACCCTACACCAACCCTACTCCTAAACCTGCCCATCACAGGAAACTGTGCACATTTTTACTTTCTTAAAAAAAAAAAAAAAAAAAACTCATTCTGTATGATTCATAAGCTTTTTGAAAAATGGGGACATGGGGTAATGTCCTCATGAGTGACCATCTCCTTGTAATAACTATTTCATACCCATGTCATTATATAAATTTGTGTCCTGATATGTCACAAAAACAAACACACAAACACACACACTTACAATTTATTTTTTTTAAACTTTTGTTTTTATATTAAGCTAACTGTGTGTTTTTTTTTCTTGGTATGGGACAAAAAAATGAATACATTAAGTGTACAAAATAATTAATGTTTTGTAAAAGTATTTATAATACATTAATTATGCCTTGTAATGCACCTCATAATGCACTGTATGGTTTCATGAATATAAAATACATCACTTACGCCTTTGGAAAGTATAATGCAAAAGCAGTGTATTTGACATTTCTCAACATACAGTAAGACTGAGAACTCTTTCTCAACAAAGAAACCCTATAACATTATTTCATCACAATCTTAGACAGTACACTCTGTACTATGCAAGCACGTGTGACTGAGAAACCCTTATCAGATGCAGAACATGCATATGATATATAAAAAAAAAAATCGTAATACAAGTACTATTATCTTTTCATTTTGCACTGAGTTGCAATCAAGAGGTAAATAACTGACATCTAAACTGACATTTTCAGAATTTCTCCTCAATACGATGCTTGTGAATTCAACAATATATACAACAATATATTATTTAAATTGTGAAGTATTTATACATAATGATAATTTCTGTTAAATCATGTCCAGGCAGCATGATTCTCATTACTGAATTACAGTATATGAAGAAAAAGTCATCATTGGCAATAATGAGAATTAAAAACGAAATTAAAAGTAAAACAGCACACATTACAGTAAAAAGGAACACAATCACACATTTACCCTATTACATGTCTACACTCTTACCCTTGGTCTTTTTATGTTAGCACACACACACACAAACTTACACATTTCACTATGATTGATTTTTTTTCTCTCACACATTTATAGATTAAGTCTACTTACATCACTGAACCGTCTACGGTGGTGCATGGCAGTGAGCGCTGGACTGCGAAACCTGTACATACTCTTAGCCATCATGAAGTCAATTAAATAAGACACAACTGTGTCCTGCAATGAAACACTCTTTCTCTCAATCTGTGAGAAAAGCAGCTGGAAAGGCAAGAAAAAGACAGATAGCTTCCTCAATCTGCTACAACTTCCCTTATTTCAGTCAAGCGCGCTATACGAAACAGCCTCTAATGAAGGAAATCACTGGTAACCGACATGTGGATGTGTGTGTGAGGCTGTGAGCACAGCGTCATTTCCATTCAAACCACACATGCCCCCTCAGATTTACAAGCCAAAGGATTTATTTTTTTTTTGTATCTTATAATAAATTGCACAATTAATGTAAAGTGTTTGTCCAAAAAGCAGAAATCAGCAGTTATCAAAATGCCAAACTGTTCTTTTCAATACTTTGAAAACAAAAAACAAAACAATGACTAGCTTGTGAAGGTCTGCATGCTTTCTAAAGTGAGTGAAAACTCATGACATTTGGATGACCTCAAGATGGAAACAGGTGAGGTAATGTGTGTTTGATTGCAATGCTTTTGCTGTAATACGCAATCTTCTCATTCTTAATTCCCCAAATATCTAATGTAACATATAAATGCAAAAATTTCCCATTGCATTACAGTGTGTTTGTCAGAAATACTGCTAAAATCAGACTAAAAATGTACAATGGCATGTCATAATGATGACATAATGTCACAGTTCCTGTCATCATTTCCTGATGACACATTTGCACAACTGTAATGCATCTGCAATAGAGTATTATAAAAATACAACAGCATGAGTGTCGTGGGCAGGCAGTTTAAAAACCTTAATGTGACAATGTTGTACAGCAAAAATGACAGAAGAGCTTCAGAAATGGCTATAAAAGTGAATAATGTGCAACCAAAGCTGAGTAGAAGCCTTGTTCAAAATTAACTTCTGTGTTTTCTAATATTTTTAAATTCAAGAGTTCCATGGTGTTGTTGTGGTAAAACCATCCTGTCAGAACACTATTATTGCTCTGGGATTCAGGGGAATCTAATGTAGCATCAAGGATCATCATTCGCAGAATCCAGGTGTTTACAAACTCATGAAGGAATCAGTCTGGGAAACCCAGAATTTCATTCTTCCGAGGCAGGTTTCTATACAATGTCTGATCCCAGAAGGAAAAAAAGTGTTATTTCTCATAGAGACTTTGCAGATCTATTTTCATATCTCAGATGTTTCTCTTAAAATTAAGTAGGACAAATAAAAATAGACAGCAATGAGACAATAGTTGACATAGAGTAAGAGTACAGAGCTGTATAATTAATGTGGATAGCATGGCCGACAAGAAATGTTTTGAATACATTTTTAAATCTCAGAAATCTTGGCACAGTTTTTGAATTTTTGAGATCTCTCTCTAGAGGTGTTTACTGTTGATTGGTAGTATTTTTCTTAGGTAAAAAATCAGAGAAGCAGGGAATTTAATAGTTCTGTAAATGATTTTTAGTCCTTTGGTTAACTCCAACCACATGACCTCTCTCCAAAGACATGTCAGCAAACGTGATGACAGCAACCAACAAGGTCTATAATACCTGGATTTCGATGGCGGTTGCTAACCTGGCTGAAATTATATAAAAATCTGCTATGCAAGTTCTGCATTCAGGCTGAGTGTTATTTCAGCATTATATACTATAATATTTGCTATTAATATTTTGAAATAGGGCTGCGCGATATAGACATATTCTTTGATCAATTTTACGATTTTGTTTTTAATCACCAATTTGAATTAATATTTCCTTATACACACACTTGTTGGTATCATGGAAGCCGGTTTTATTGACAATATTTGCAGGCACTATATCTTTGCATAAATGATATGTGACAAGTTGGTTATTTCTTTATGCCTTTTTGAACTCTTTTTGTATGTTGTGCAGTTTGCAAATGCCTGTATTATATAATGTGCCATTGTTTTTTATGTAAAAATGCAGTAGACGGATGTCTTTAACCCCTGCGCTCAGGTCTTTTGTAGCATCTTGCGCGACACAACGTTCTACATTGCCTTCAAGTTCAACTTTTAAGAAATGCATCTCTAGCTGTTTGCGAATGTTCGTTGGAACTATGGTTTCGGTAAACAGTGACTTGTTGATGACTATGCAGATGACGACAGATAGTTGTCTAACACAGCTTTTGGGAAACACACCCCTGTTCTGTTCTCATGCTAAATTTAGGCACGCTGCATTCAGATTGCACACTGAGGAGGCTGGCAGAAAAATCATGCTTTCTGCGGTTTAGAAATTGCAATTTTATTACGATTTTGATTAATCGCACAGCCCTATTTTGAAATAGCCTTTTTATATTTTCATTATATATTTTTTCATTATATAGTTTCATTTTAATTTTTAGTAATTTTGTTATGTACTTTTATCATTTTTATTCACTTTTTATATTTCTATTTAGCTTCAATTTATTTTTACTTTTAGTGAATTTAATTTTAATTTGTATTTTTTTGTTTAAGTTTATGTTTTTTCTAATATTATTTCTATATATAAAATTATTTCTAATAGTTTTAGTTAACAACAACAACACTGGTCAGGGTTTTTTTTTTTTTTTTTTTGAGAGTATCACATGAGTGGTAAAAGCCATGAATTACACTGCAGGACAATGATGCACACATTCCCGTGCCATACATTAGCGTCCATCTTGAACTGTGACAGGAAAAGCAGCAGACATGAAAAATTAGTCCATTTAATGCTTTTAGGAGCACAAAAACAAATATAATGAAACACCTGCCATTTATAAAGTCTCAGTTTGCTCTCAAATGTAACAATTGAGATATTAAAAAGAACCCATGTACAATATTTTTCTATGTAATACCTGTACCAAATCAGCAGACTCAACAAACAAAAATTTACTTTTGCATTATACAAAATTGCTTACTATTAATAGTCAAGGAATACAACAAAATCATTATGCATGAGTCCATAATTTACAGGCAATAAACACTGAATAAAAAAAAAAAATGCATCATAAGGTAACTTGTTTACAATCCAATTTCACTTGGATCATGCAGAATCTAAATTCACAGCCTTTTATAAGCCTAGTGTGGCTTTACAGAGATGCTGAGTTGATTGTATAAGCATCTCGCATTATGAGACACTTAGTGTAATACATAAATGCTTAACTGCACAATCTAGATTGAGCTAATCTTATTCTACAGCTCAAAATGTGACTGAGACGCTAATCATTCTAGGACATCCCTAAACACGGACACTTCAATCCTCCTGGTTCCCAGAAGCCCTTGTGCTAATGGCTCTCAGAGCTGCTCAGAGACACAGATTGGTTCAATTAAAAAGCACTTGGGTGTTAAATGAGGGGAATAGGTGTCCCAGGAGAAGAGCAAGCACTGGAGAAACAATGCTTCATCTTCAGCTAATAAAACTGGCTAAAGTCTTATTCAACGACCAAAAGAGTGGTACCTTTTAAGGTTGTGCTCGCTGAGAGTCCGTCAGAAGAGGCAAGAGAGGCTGAGCCTCCTCAAAAATGTATCTAAAGCCTCCCTGAAAAGTTCTGTAATGGACTGCCACCGGTTCAGCTCACACTTAAAGGTGCCACAGCTATTGAAATGCTTTAATTTGCAGTTCATCGGAAGATCTTGATGCCTGGAGGAGCTTGGATTTCTTTCCAGATCAAATTAGCATTCCGTTCCTCAACAAAGTATAATTTCTAAAGTTAAACTTGGATGTTGGTCCTTGAGGGGGAATCTGAGTGCCTGAGCAGAATTATCTGGTAAAACACTTCACCCGATTAAGCATGAATTAATAAAGAATAATTTCTATGGAGGATTAGGAGTGCCGCCTAAAAATACAATGAAGGAATCAGTTATGAATTCATAAAATAATAAATATAATGTGTTTTTTCACATGCTTTTCTCTGTCAATTTGCCAATCAAGCAAAACAATGTCATTGCAGAATTCATTATGTGAAAGCAACCAATGCATTTTAAAGACACGCCCCTTTGGCATATTATGGATACTGACAAAAATGTCACAAATTAACACAAATTAAGTCAGTCACGAATTATAAACTTATCTGTAGTATGCCAAATATACTTGTCAATTTGAAAAAAAGATTTATTTACGCAATCATTCAAAAGTTTGGGATCATTAAGATATTTTAATGTTTTTGTAAGAAGTCTCTTCTGTTCACCAAGGCTGCATTTATTTGATCAAAAAAAAAAAAAAAAAAAGTACAAAATAATCTTCTTACTTTCACAAAAAAAAAAAAAAAGAAAAATTAAGTGAGTTTTTCCTTAAAACAAGCAAAATAATCTGCCAATGGGGTAAGCAAATTAATCATGTTTTCTGTTTGAAATAAGATTATTTTGCATTTTAAGCAAAAACTCACTTAATTTGACTTTTTCTGAAAACAAGACCATCTTTTACTTGTCTAGAAAAATGATTTAAGAATTTAGATATTTGGACTGGAAACAAGACAAAAAAATCTAAGTAAGAATAGCATTTTTGCAGTGTTAATAATTTGTTGACTTATTTCATATACTATTATTTTTCAGTGGCACTCCATTAATCAAGTCTTCCATAGAAAACAGAACTATTCAAAATAAAAAAAGAAACTAAGATATATGTAGTATGCAGACACACAAAAAGAAGCAGCTCATCTATTTGTAATAGCTGGTTGTCAACGGAAAAAGGAAAAGAAAGGTGAAGAGCAGGAAGAAATAAATGAATGAAGGCAGCTGTTTGATATTCCTACCACTTCTCCGACTGAATCTAAGGCCATGCTGGAATATAACTGGATTAGAGGAAAGTGGAGTGTAATGTTAACTTCTGCCAAACCTTTAGAAGAGTCGGAGCAGGTGATGGCGGAAAGGACTTGACCAGACCAGGACGTTCTAACGGGTCAGATATTCGTGGGATTCGGCCATCTTGTTTCCTGTGGACAAACAAAAATTCTCAGAACTAAACCAATTCAAGGCATTCTCATTCACATTTTGTCACCTGAAGATCAAATTAGAAATGTTCTGTATCATCGACTGCTCCAGGTGAGAAGGAATTGATTAGTTAGTATGCAACATCAGTATCCAAAATAGACACAAATGTGCATGTGTGTGTGAATGCAGACTGCAGTACGGCTCAATCACACACCGCATGGAGTAAAATCAAGCTCTCGGTTTTTGTTCTCTCCCTCCATTGGCCTGTGGCTCAGTTCAAACACATAATTTCACATCACATCGAATGCTCTCAGCTCACGTAGCTTTAACAGCCGATCCTAAATCAATTAAAACTCCCCTGCCACTTGGCACACAATCTGTTCCTCCATGCCAGTCTGGACAAATACGAATGTCTGTCTGAAGGCACGTATCGGTTTTACTGCTTTGTTTTACGAGTTGATGATGATCCATCCATCTCGACTGAAGCCAGATGATTATTTTATTATTACATTGAGTTTTGCTTGAGGTGGTCCTACAGTTTAATGGGAAAACAGGAGCAATGATAGAGTTTGCATGAATGTGAAAAGAGTTTTGGTCTAACATACCTAGAATAAACTATCCAGCTTTAAAGTATTAAAAAGCATTTAAGGGATTAGTTCACTTCAGAGTTCAATTTTCCAGATAATTTACTCACCCCCATGTCATCCAAGATTTTTATGTCTTTCTTCAGTCGAAAAGAAATTAAGGTTTTTGAGGAAAACATTCTAGGATTTTCTCCATATAGTGGACTTTAACAGATACCAATGGTTTGAAGGTTCAAAGTGCAGTTTCAATGCAGCTTCAAAGGGCTCTCCATGATCCCAGACGAGGAATAAGGGTCTTATCTAGCGAAACAAGTCATTTTTTTTTTAAATAAATTAAAATGTATATACTTTTTAACCACAAATGCTCATATTCCACTAGCTATGCGATGTGCCATGCATAACGTAATCACAAGGGTCACGTGTGACGTAGGCCAAAGTACTGATCCAGTGTCTACAAAGCAAACATGCAAAGACTAAGTCAAACTGCCTTTACTAAAAAAAAAAAAAGGTAAAACAATGATGCTAGAAGACTTTGAAGTTGTAGGAGAAAATAAGATGGAGTTTTTTTCCCTACCACGGTACTTTCGCCTACGTAACACGTGACCTTTCCAACGTGATTACGTAATGCGTGGCGAATCGCAGAGCAGTGCAAGATGAGCATTTGTGGTTAAAAAGTTTTTTGTTTTTTTTTGAAAATGACAGATTTATTCTCTAGATAAGACACTTATTCTTCATCTGGGATTGTGTAGAGCCCTTTGAAGCTGCATTGAAACTGCAATTCTGACCTTCAACCTGTTGGTAGCCAGTGAAGTTCACTATATGGAGAAAAATCCTGTAATGTTTTCCTCAAAATCCCTTAAGAAAGACAAACATCTTGAATGACATGAGGATGAGTAAATCATAAATTATCAGGAAATTTGAATTCTGAAGTGAACTAATCCTTTAATGGGAAAACAAGACCAAATATAGCTGCGAGCAGCGATGGCGGGCCCAAGCCCGGTGGCACCGCCATCCCGGTGGCTTCAGGGCAACTGTGCACAGCGGGCAATAGGCACTTAAAACGGTTAAACATCAAAGGACTATGTCAAATTCACTCCACATTTACTGCACTACAAGGTGCCGTTATAGAGCCCCTCCTCCCTGCCCATTTTCAAAGGATTACATGTGCCAAGTTTTAACATTATTCTGATGAATTTTGAAGCAAATCAGGTAAAAATAAGAGGGTGATCTCAATGTATGCTGAAAGTGACACATTTTCTGCTTCCAGTTGGTGGCGCTATGACTTTGAATCACAATAGTCAAATCCATGTGATCAGCCTTGTACAACGAAGACTAAGCCAAAGTTTCATCAAAATCAATTAATGTATGCAGAAGTTATAACACTTTGTTTCCTTTTCTTGCCATAAATTCGTTGCCTCGCCACGGCCAAACCGTTTGAGATATCCAAAATCCGTTTGCAATTAAACAACTTCAATGTGTTAGCAACAAGTTAAAAAAAGCTTGGTGTAAATTGGATAAACCCTGTAGGAGTAGTAGTATAAAATTCATAGCCTGTTTTTTCAAAAAATTAACATTCAAACCAAAATAGCTGACTTCCTGTTGGTCGGAGCTAATGAATGTAAATTAGAAAATTGTCCGGATTGATGAGAATAATATGTGTACCGAGTTTGGTGACTGTAGGAAAAACTAACCCCCCCACTTTTGTCAAAAGGTGGCGCTACTGAGCCCCTCCACCACGCCCATTTCTATGGCTTTGTCCATGTCTACTGGTTGACAATATTGATGTGTGTGTCGAGTTTCATGCAATTTGAAGCATGTTAAGAGCCTCAAAAACACTCAAGAATATTATTACAGTTTGACCTGTTGCCATGGCAACAATATTTCAAATATCAAAAATCCTGTCATAGGTCTACATCTGCTGTGTATTGACATTACACTGATGAAGTTTGAAGCAAATCAGGTAAAAATAAGAGGGTGATCTCAAAGCATTTTAAAAGTGATACACTTCTTGCTGCCATTTGGTGGCGCTATAACTTTGACTCACAATAGTTACATCCATGTGATCAGACTACTACAATCAACACACTCCTGAAGTTTCATAAACATCAATCAATGTATGCAGAAGTTATAACACATTTCCTGTTTCCCTTTTCTCGCCATAAATTCGTTGCCTCGCCACGGCCAAACCGTTTGAGATATCCAAAATCCGTTTGCAATTAAACAACTTCAATGTGTTCGCAACAAGTTAAAAAAAAGCTTGGTGTAAATTGGATAAACCCTGTAGGAGTAGTAGTATAAAATTCATAGCCTGTTTTTTCAAAAAATTAACATTCAAACCAAAATAGCTGACTTCCTGTTGGTCGGAGCTAATGAATGTAAATTAGAAAATTGTCCGGCTTGATGAGAATAATATGTGTACCGAGTTTGGTGACTGTAAGAAAAACTAACCCCCACTTTTGTCAAAAGGTGGCGCTACTGAGCCCCTCCACCACGCCCATTTCTATGGCTTTGTCCATGTCTACTGGTTGACAATATTGATGTGTGTGTCGAGTTTCATGCAATTTGAAGCATGTTAAGAGCCTCAAAAACACTCAAGAATATTATTACAGTTTGACCTGTTGCCATGGCAACAATATTTCAAATATCAAAAATCCTGTCATAGGTCTACATCTGCTGTGTATTGACATTACACTGATGAAGTTTGAAGCAAATCAGGTAAAAATAAGAGGGTGATCTCAAAACATTTCAAAAAGTGATACACTTCCTGCTGCCAGTTGGTGGCGCTATAACTTTGACTCACAATAGTCACATCCATGTGATCAGACTCCTATAACGAACACACTCGTGAAGTTTCATAAAGATCAATATATGTATTAAGACGTTATAACACATTTCCTGTTTCCTTTTTCTCGCCATAAATTCGTTGCCTCGCCACGGCCAAACCGTTCGAGATATCAAAAATCCCCTGGCAATTTTTAATCATCAGTGTCTTGACTTCATGCTGACCGAGTTTGGTGGCGATCGGATTAATCGTCTAGGAGGAGTATATCAAATTCCAGAGCATGCGTTTTTCGAACAACCCTTAATAGCTGACTTCCTGTTGGCGTGGCGATTAACTTAGAGCGCGAAAGTTGTTCGGCCCGATGAGGTCTATATGTGTACCGAGTTTCATACTAATACGTGCAAGCATGTTTAATATATGGACCAAATTTTCAGACTTTTTTCAAGGGGGCGCTGTCGAGCCCCCCTGCCACGCCCGGGTACCAGCCTCTCCGGCGTCCTAATGGCCGCGGATTCCAATGTGTGTGCCAATTTTCAAGAGTTTTTGAGCATGTTAAGGCCCCCAAAAAGCCCCGGAAGACGAAAAAAAAAAAAAAAAAAAAAAAAAAATATAGCTGCGAGCAGCGATGGCGGGCCCAAGCCCGGTGGCACCGCCACCCCGGTGGCTTCAGGGCAACTGTGCACAGCGGGCAATAGGCACTTAAAACGGTTAAACATCAAAGGACAATGTCAAATTCACTCCACATTTACTGCACTACAAGGTGCCGCTATAGAGCCCCTCCTCCCTGCCCATTTTCAAAGGATTACATGTGCCAAGTTTTAACATTATTCTGATGAATTTTGAAGCAAATCAGGTAAAAATAAGAGGGTGATCTCAATGTATGCTGAAAGTGACACATTTTCTGCTTCCAGTTGGTGGCGCTATGACTTTGAATCACAATAGTCAAATCCATGTGATCAGCCTTGTACAACGAAGACTAAGCCAAAGTTTCATCAAAATCAATTAATGTATGCAGAAGTTATAACACTTTGTTTCCCTTTTCTTGCCATAAATTCGTTGCCTCGCCACGGCCAAACCGTTTGAGATATCCAAAATCCGTTTGCAATTAAACAACTTCAATGTGTTAGCAACAAGTTAAAAAAAGCTTGGTGTAAATTGGATAAACCCTGTAGGAGTAGTAGTATAAAATTCATAGCCTGTTTTTCAAAAATTAACATTCAAACCAAAATAGCTGACTTCCTGTTGGTCGGAGCTAATGAATGTAAATTAGAAAATTGTCCGTCTTGATGAGAATAATATGTGTACCGAGTTTGGTGACTGTAGGAAAAACTAACCCCCCACTTTTGTCAAAAGGTGGCGCTACTGAGCCCCTCCACCACGCCCTTTTCTATGGCTTTGTCCATGTCTACTGGTTGACAATATTGATGTGTGTGTCGAGTTTCATGCAATTTGAAGCATGTTAAGAGCCTCAAAAACACTCAAGAATATTATTACAGTTTGACCTGTTGCCATGGCAACAATATTTCAAATATCAAAAATCCTGTCATAGGTCTACATCTGCTGTGTATTGACATTACACTGATGAAGTTTGAAGCAAATCAGGTAAAAATAAGAGGGTGATCTCAAAGCATTTTAAAAGTGATACACTTCTTGCTGCCATTTGGTGGCGCTATAACTTTGACTCACAATAGTTACATCCATGTGATCAGACTACTACAACCAACACACTCCTGAAGTTTCATAAACATCAATCAATGTATGCAGAAGTTATAACACATTTCCTGTTTCCCTTTTCTCGCCATAAATTCGTTGCCTCGCCACGGCCAAATCGTTTGAGATATCCAAAATCCGTTTGCAATTAAACAACTTCAATGTGTTCGCAACAAGTTAAAAAAAGCTTGGTGTAAATTGGATAAACCCTGTAGGAGTAGTAGTATAAAATTCATAGCCTGTTTTTTCAAAAAATTAACATTCAAACCAAAATAGCTGACTTCCTGTTGGTCGGAGCTAATGAATGTAAATTAGAAAATTGTCCGGCTTGATGAGAACAATATGTGTACCGAGTTTGGTGACTGTAGGAAAAACTAACCCCCCCACTTTTGTCAAAAGGTGGCGCTACTGAGCCCCTCCACCACGCCCATTTCTATGGCTTTGTCCATGTCTACTGGTTGACAATATTGATGTGTGTGTCGAGTTTCAGGCAATTTGAAGCATGTTAAGAGCCTCAAAAACACTCAAGAATATTATTACAGTTTGACCTGTTGCCATGGCAACAATATTTCAAATATCAAAAATCCTGTCATAGGTCTACATCTGCTGTGTATTGACATTACACTGATGAAGTTTGAAGCAAATCAGGTAAAAATAAGAGGGTGATCTCAAAACATTTCAAAAAGTGATACACTTCCTGCTGCCAGTTGGTGGCGCTATAACTTTGACTCACAATAGTCACATCCATGTGATCAGACTCCTATAACGAACACACTCGTGAAGTTTCATAAAGATCAATATATGTATTAAGACGTTATAACACATTTCCTGTTTCCTTTTTCTCGCCATAAATTCGTTGCCTCGCCACGGCCAAACCGTTCGAGATATCAAAAATCCCCTGGCAATTTTTAATCATCAGTGTCTTGACTTCATGCTGACCGAGTTTGGTGGCGATCGGATTAATCGTCTAGGAGGAGTATATCAAATTCCAGAGCATGCGTTTTTCAAACAACCCTTAATAGCTGACTTCCTGTTGGCGTGGCGATTAACTTAGAGCGCGAAAGTTGTTCGGCCCGATGAGGTCTATATGTGTACCGAGTTTCATACTAATACGTGCAAGCATGTTTAATATATGGACCAAATTTTCAGACTTTTTTCAAGGGGGCGCTGTCGAGCCCCCCTGCCACGCCCGGGTACCAGCCTCTCCGGCGTCCTAATGGCCGCGGATTCCAATGTGTGTGCCAATTTTCAAGAGTTTTTGAGCATGTTAAGGCCCCCAAAAGCCCCGGAAGACGGAAAAAAAAAAAAAAAAAAAAAATAATAATAATAATCCTTAGAAGAACAAGAGGGCCCTGCGCGAATTTTCGCTTGGGCCCTAATAATCCTTAGAAGAACAAGAGGGCCCTGCGCGAATTTTCGCTTGGGCCCTAAATATAGCTGCGAGCAGCGATGGCGGGCCCAAGCCCGGTGGCACCGCCACCCCGGTGGCTTCAGGGCAACTGCGCACAGCGGGCAATAGGCACTTAAAACGGTTAAACATCAAAGGGCTATGTCAAATTCACTCCACATTTACTGCACTACAAGGTGCCGTTATAGAGCCCCTCCTCCCTGCCCATTTTCAAAGGATTACATGTGCCAAGTTTTAACATTATTCTGATGAATTTTGAAGCAAATCAGGTAAAAATAAGAGGGTGATCTCAATGTATGCTGAAAGTGACACATTTTCTGCTTCCAGTTGGTGGCGCTATGACTTTGAATCACAATAGTCAAATCCATGTGATCAGCCTTGTACAACGAAGACTAAGCCAAAGTTTCATCAAAATCAATTAATGTATGCAGAAGTTATAACACTTTGTTTCCCTTTTCTTGCCATAAATTCGTTGCCTCGCCACGGCCAAACCGTTTGAGATATCCAAAATCCGTTTGCAATTAAACAACTTCAATGTGTTAGCAACAAGTTAAAAAAAGCTTGGTGTAAATTGGATAAACCCTGTAGGAGTAGTAGTATAAAATTCATAGCCTGTTTTTTCAAAAAATTAACATTCAAACCAAAATAGCTGACTTCCTGTTGGTCGGAGCTAATGAATGTCAATTAGAAAATTGTCCGGCTTGATGAGAATAATATGTGTACCGAGTTTGGTGACTGTAGGAAAAACTAACCCCCCCACTTTTGTCAAAAGGTGGCGCTACTGAGCCCCATCCACCACGCCCATTTCTATGGCTTTGTCCATGTCTACTGGTTGACAATATTGATGTGTGTGTCGAGTTTCATGCAATTTGAAGCATGTTAAGAGCCTCAAAAACACTCAAGAATATTATTACAGTTTGACCTGTTGCCATGGCAACAATATTTCAAATATCAAAAATCCTGTCATAGGTCTACATCTGCTGTGTATTGACATTACACTGATGAAGTTTGAAGCAAATCAGGTAAAAATAAGAGGGTGATCTCAAAACATTTCAAAAAGTGATACACTTCCTGCTGCCAGTTGGTGGCGCTATAACTTTGACTCACAATAGTCACATCCATGTGATCAGACTCCTATAACGAACACACTCGTGAAGTTTCATAAAGATCAATATATGTATTAAGACGTTATAACACATTTCCTGTTTCCTTTTTCTCGCCATAAATTCGTTGCCTCGCCACGGCCAAACCGTTCGAGATATCAAAAATCCCCTGGCAATTTTTAATCATCAGTGTCTTGACTTCATGCTGACCGAGTTTGGTGGCGATCGGATTAATCGTCTAGGAGGAGTATATCAAATTCCAGAGCATGCGTTTTTCAAACAACCCTTAATAGCTGACTTCCTGTTGGCGTGGCGATTAACTTAGAGCGCGAAAGTTGTTCGGCCCGATGAGGTCTATATGTGTACCGAGTTTCATACTAATACGTGCAAGCATGTTTAATATATGGACCAAATTTTCAGACTTTTTTCAAGGGGGCGCTGTCGAGCCCCCCTGCCACGCCTGGGTACCAGCCTCTCCGGCGTCCTAATGGCCGCGGATTCCAATGTGTGTGCCAATTTTCAAGAGTTTTTGAGCATGTTAAGGCCCCCAAAAAGCCCCGGAAGACGGAAAAAAAAGAAATAAAAAAAAAAAAAAATAATAATAATAATAATAAATATAGCTGCGAGCAGCGATGGCGGGCCCAAGCCCGGTGGCACCGCCACCCCGGTGGCTTCAGGGCAACTGTGCACAGCGGGCAATAGGCACTTAAAACGGTTAAACATCAAAGGACTATGTCAAATTCACTCCACATTTACTGCACTACAAGGTGCCGTTATAGAGCCCCTCCTCCCTGACCATTTTCAAAGGATTACATGTGCCAAGTTTTAACATTATTCTGATGAATTTTGAAGCAAATCAGGTAAAAATAAGAGGGTGATCTCAATGTATGCTGAAAGTGACACATTTTCTGCTTCCAGTTGGTGGCGCTATGACTTTGAATCACAATAGTCAAATCCATGTGATCAGCCTTGTACAACGAAGACTAAGCCAAAGTTTCATCAAAATCAATTAATGTATGCAGAAGTTATAACACTTTGTTTCCCTTTTCTTGCCATAAATTCGTTGCCTCGCCACTGCCAAACCGTTTGAGATATCCAAAATCTGTTTGCAATTAAATAACTTCAATGTGTTAGCAACAAGTTAAAAAAAGCTTGGTGTAAATTGGATAAACCCTGTAGGAGTAGTAGTATAAAATTCATAGCCTGTTTTTTCAAAAAATTAACATTCAAACAAAAATAGCCGACTTCCTGTTGGTCGGAGCTAATGAATGTAAATTAGAAAATTGTCCGGCTTGATGAGATCAATATATGTACCGAGTTTGGTGACTGTAGGAAAAACTAACCCCCCCACTTTTGTCAAAAGGTGGCGCTACTGAGCCCCTCCACCACGCCCATTTCTATGGCTTTGTCCATGTCTACTGGTTGACAATATTGATGTGTGTGTCGAGTTTCAGGCAATTTGAAGCATGTTAAGAGCCTCAAAAACACTCAAGAATATTATTACAGTTTGACCTGTTGCCATGGCAACAATATTTCAAATATCAAAAATCCTGTCATAGGTCTACATCTGCTGTGTATTGACATTACACTGATGAAGTTTGAAGCAAATCAGGTAAAAATAAGAGGGTGATCTCAAAACATTTCAAAAAGTGATACACTTCCTGCTGCCAGTTGGTGGCGCTATAACTTTGACTCACAATAGTCACATCCATGTGATCAGACTCCTATAACGAACACACTCGTGAAGTTTCATAAAGATCAATATATGTATTAAGACGTTATAACACATTTCCTGTTTCCTTTTTCTCGCCATAAATTCGTTGCCTCGCCACGGCCAAACCGTTCGAGATATCAAAAATCCCCTGGCAATTTTTAATCATCAGTGTCTTGACTTCATGCTGACCGAGTTTGGTGGCGATCGGATTAATCGTCTAGGAGGAGTATATCAAATTCCAGAGCATGCGTTTTTCAAACAACCCTTAATAGCTGACTTCCTGTTGGCGTGGCGATTAACTTAGAGCGCGAAAGTTGTTCGGCCCGATGAGGTCTATATGTGTACCGAGTTTCATACTAATACGTGCAAGCATGTTTAATATATGGACCAAATTTTCAGACTTTTTTCAAGGGGGCGCTGTCGAGCCCCCCTGCCACGCCCGGGTACCAGCCTCTCCGGCGTCCTAATGGCCGCGGATTCCAATGTGTGTGCCAATTTTCAAGAGTTTTTGAGCATGTTAAGGCCCCCAAAAAGCCCCGGAAGACGGAAAAAAAAAAAAAAAAAAAAAAAAAAAAAAAAAAAATAATCCTTAGAAGAACAAGAGGGCCCTGCGCGAATTTTCGCTTGGGCCCTAAAAAAAAATAAAAAAAAAATAATAATAATCCTTAGAAGAACAAGAGGGCCCTGCGCGAATTTTCGCTTGGGCCCTAATGATAGAGTTTGAATGAATGTGATAGAGATTTAGTCTAACATACCTGGAATGAATTATCCAACTTGAAAGTACTGAAAAGCATTTAATGAGAGATGGGGCCCTATAATACACCCGGCGCAGTGCGACGCAAGGCGCAGCGCAAGTGTGTTTGCTAGTCTGCGTCCGGCGTCGTTCGCGTTTTCCCGTTCAGCGCCACGTCCTTAAATTAGTAAATGCATTTGTGCCAGTTAGTGCGCCCATGGGCGTGCTGGTCTAAAAAAGAGGTGTGTTCAGGCGCATTGCCGGCACATTGCTATTTTAAGGAGCTGAAAATAGACTGCGCCATAGACCAACTCAAACCTGATCTAAAGTCTAAAGTCAATGGCACAATATTTTTTTTTGTTAGAGTGCGTTGGTAGAAACTGCACCTCTGGGCGCGTCCACAGTGCGCGTTGACTTTGCTTATTACACACAGGGATGCGCATCACACAAACATGCCAAATATTAAAAACAAAAGGATTACAGTGTAAAAGAATATTATTGTGTAGGCTACATAAATATAAAAATGTATTGATGAATAGTCATTGCGTGTATTAGAATTAGGATACCTATTTTCAGTTCAGCCTATTACTACTTATAATGATGAACGAAATTGGCTAATTAATTGAACAATCGTGCCAATACACACACATATATATTAACTGACTCATTGGGCGGAGCTATTTGAAAGCCTGCATTTGCAAGCCCGCTTTAACTTTGCGCACGAGCAGATCGGTTTCTTCGCTTGAAAAGCGTTCAGCTTTTCCGCCAACAAATTCCACCATGTAAATAGCAATCCGCCATGGCACGAGCGCATCTCGCTCTTAAAGGGAATGGGAGATGACACTCTGATTGGTTTATTGAACGTTACGCCCATTACTCATTAAGAGAATAGGGACAACCCATTTCAAAAATGCGTTTTTCTGTCGTTAAAATAGCAAAAGTGGATTTGGACATGCCCTGAGTGCACCTGCGCCGTGCGCTTTACACTTTGCGTTTAGATCGTTAAAATAGGGCCCATGACCTCTAGTAACCTCTGGAGGGCAACCTTCAGAGATTTATTCACTTTTGGTGTGAATAAACCTTCAGATGGCAAGCACACACTGTCTGATGGATATTGCATGCAATATTGGCAAGAGATTCTCAAAATGGCAAACCTCAATGTTATTGGCTGACTTTACACAATTCCCAAGAGTCAGAGTGGGCAGGTTTTTTTTCTTCTTTTTTCAAAAACTGAGTTTTTTAGCATTTTTTTAGCATCTGCTTATGTTGCACAGAAAAGTGACAATTTGCATTCTGTTAAAAACCAAATGAAACTGAGGTCACCCTAGACAGCAGGACAAAAAGGCATTTCAGTTTGTAAGTGGCTGAGACATATCTTGAAAGGGATGTCAGATGCCAACAACGTCATGTCTTGTCACCAAAGGCACAGCAGTGTTTTGTTAGATCTTTACCTCTTGAGGATCGCCAGGGCTGACTCACTTCATTAGCCTGATGGCAGGTTACGTGCTGAAAAGCCCCTGAAGTCGTTGGGGAGTTTTGACAGCGGTACAAGCTGTTGATTTGTCACAGCACATAAGCCGTCTTGACTGAGATGTGGCACAAGAGGCTGATACAACACACACACAATGCCAGTGACATTCCCATAGAGATAGTGGGTGTGGGCATTTGCATTTTTTAAGATAAACATTACATCAAAAGACTCTAAAACTATTTAATGTATAAATGTAATTAATCTTGCATTTCCTGATTCATTTCACAAACATTTACCTAAATTGCACTGTTCCTGTCTGTTTGTAGCACCTACAGCTCTGCATAACCTTTCAAAAAACGTCTCTGCACCTTAGAGTAAATCTGCAACCCATTTCACATTTGAAGATGTTAGCAAATCATAGTCTTAACTCTTCCCTTGCCAGTTATCTCGTATTTTATGAGGAAACGCTTCCCCGCCATTGAAGAGATTTTACGGCTTTCCATGTTTTCACTGTAATACGCTAGGGGGCGCTAACATACATCCTCTGAATGAGTACAGTATCTCCAGATCAAAACACAGGCAAAGAAGAAGCAGAAACGAGTGATCTCATATGTATGCGGATACACATGGAAAATAATGTGATCATCAGCAATAAACGGCATATAAATCAAAACGGCCTAATGTTACCAAATGAAATGTGTACACAGGAAGTGGTTATGACTGTGCAAGCTTTGGGGGTGTTGATGGACTTGATCTGCTCCATCTGATCCAGACATAATCTTAGACAAAAACATGATTTTCTCGTAATTTTCAAAATGTTGCTTTTTTAATGAAACTTACTCGCATTCAAGTGTTGATAAAAAAGACTGCATGAAGATATATATATATATATATATATATATATATTTTTTTTTAAACTGTTCTTTCTTTTTATATATATATATATATATATATATATATATATATATATTTTTTTTAAACTGTTCTTTCTTTATATATATATATATATATATATATTATATTTATTTATTTATTTATTTATTTATTTTTAAGCTGTTCTTTCTTTTGATCTATTGCATGTTCAGATATTCATATAACACAATATTCTGGGGGCCATGAAATTGTAAAAATGATAAAAACACTAATGGTGGCTGGCAACTTAAAAAAAAAAAAAAAAAAAAAAAGAAGGATCATGTGACACTGAAGACTGGAGAAATAGTTGCTGAAAATTTAGCTTTGCCATGATAAATAAATTAATTTACATTTACATAATTACATTTAAAAATATATATATATTAAAATAGAAACCACAATTTTATATTGTAATAATATTTCACAATATTGCTGTTTTACTGTATTTTTGATCAAACAATGTAGCATAGATAAACATAAGAGACTTCTTTCAAAAACTTTCAAAAATCCTAACAACCCCAAACCTTTGAATGGTAAATTAAAAGTTTTGTCTGTTTAATATGATGTGTATGTATTTGGCAGACACTTTCATGCGATTTAAAGAGCATTCAAAGTATACTTTATTACATTGTGTGCTCTCTAAAAATCAAACCTATGACCATTGACACCGCTATGCTCTACCAACTGAGCAACAAGAACACTGATACACAAACTCAAATTATTTAAAAAGTATAATATGACCCCTTTAAGACCTACATTGGGCAAGGGATAAGAAAGGCACAGGAAAACCTGAAGGCAGAAAGAGTTACAGGATTTACACAGAAAATGCAAAGCAGCGCTGCTCCCTGGGTCTGTCAGGTGCACCTGCTAATACAAATGAATTTGACTGTGTTTACATGAATTAGCAACAAGCTATCTGACACTAGCAAAGAACTACACAACAGAGTGTACATTAAGAGAAAATCATGGCTAAACATAATACAGATAATTAGATGGCCTGAAGAAATGCTGAACTTTCTTTTCTCTTCAATTCGTAAAAATGCACAGAACACAAATAAAAGCCAATCCTGAAATCATCACTTAGGGTAAGTGTCATCTATGTGGAAAGCTAGATGATTTACTAAAACACCTGCATGCAAAAACTAAAGATGCCAATGATATTCCTAACAGTATATACAATGCTCATGTACTCAACATTTACAAGAAATCAGTACACATTCACCAAAAATGGTGTTGGTGCATCACTACCAAAAACAACAACATGCCCCCAAAACAAGCCCACACACGGCTCACTCATCTTCATCTCAACCTGCTCCACTAAAACAGTCTGACACCTCAACTGACTGCCTCCCACTACGACCACCTGAGCTCCACATTAGCAGAAGACAGGCGATCTTATGATGGAGTGAGAAAGAGAGAGACACGTTACTTACTTGTATGCATGCACAGACGACAAATCAGCGCTGAGCAATCTGTTCTGCAGCTCCAAACTAAAAGGGCAGGTGACGGACAGAGCTCTCGCTTTCCTATCGTTCCCTCCCTCCCTCTCTCTCTCTCCCTCCCTCCCAAATCTTTCTGTTTCTTTCCCTCCCCCTGGCTTCTCTCACCATTTCATGACTCACTCCTCTCCTCTCTTGCCTTTTTTTTGAGTTATCAGCACGCAATCTATTGCTTTCAAACCATTTTGAGGTTTCTGCATCTCTTCGTCGGACCTGTTTTGACATTTTTACGATCTTTCTTTCTCATGGCAATATTTCTCTTTTCCCACCGGCATTCATTCTGCTGATGAAAGTGCTGCTTTCGGCTAAAGGAATAGTACACCCAAAACTGAAAATGTATTTACTCTACCTTTATGTCATTTCAAACTCATAAAACTTTCTTTCTTCTGTGGGACACAAAAGGAGATATTGCAGAGTTGTTCTAGTTACTCTTTTCCATGCAGTTACCCTGATTGCGGACTAAAGGCCCAGATAAACTACATTTTCCGCGTTACGCTCCATCTCGCATCTCAATCTCGTCCGCACAGCTTTTAAAGAATACTCAAGTGTATACTTTGCTTTTCTATACTCTACAAGACATCGGAGGGCAGCACTGAGTCGAGTCATTTACAGGACATTTGCTCAGAAGGAAAGAAGAAGAAAAGTAACGGATCCGCTGTCGCAAGAAATCAGGTCCCCCCAGGAATTGGGTCTCCTTTAGAATTTTGCTGGAATTATATGTGATTTTGCTGGAATTATATGTGATTTTGCTGGAATTATAATCAGGCACTAAAAATACCCATTAAAAGTCCGTTGAACCAATGGGATCACTCAGGGTCCTAAAAGAAGCCCGATTCCTGGGGGGACTCACCACAGCGCCATTGGATGCAAAGTTTAGAACAAGAACAAAAACAATGGAGAATGATATGCTGCTTTGTTTACTGTTCTTGGAACAACCTGTTGTTTTGTATCTTTCCACACTCTTTTTCAACCACTGCACAATACATCACAACTGTGTACCGCCACCTAGTGGCATGCGCATGTGCTGTTGTAAACACAGAGTCCACGTGGACAAAAATTTAGCTGCACGTCCGTGGACAGTCGCAGAACACAGATGGCCGAAGTATATTTTCAACTTGAGGCTTGCAAAAGCATCATAAGTGTCATTAAATTACATACAACTTGTGTGCTATACTTAAAAGGTTAATGAACAAATACTTCTTTTGAAACGAATCTGTAGAATCAGTTCTCAGAACTGATCATGATCTGTTCAAAAGTAAATGGAATGATATGGGAGTGAGTAAATTCATACACTTAAAAGAAAGAAATATTAGCTGCACATGTTTGCTTTTAAAATGCCTTGTCCTATCGATTACCATTGTAAGCACTGTACTACAAAATCAACATTTGACAAGTCTGATTATTTTCTTTGGTAACTGACAGCATGTCACAGATTCTTTCAATACTGCTTAACTTGTTTTGAACATTCTGTGTGTGTGTACAAGTACATATCGGTGGGAACTTCAACCTGAACGCACACAGACTCAAGAGGACTTGTGTCACCATGGGGACCTAAATTGAGGAGGAAACAAGCTTATAAATTACACATACAGAATGAGTTTTTGAACATGTAAAAATGCAGAAAGTTTTCTGTGATGGGTAGGCTTAGGTGTAGGGTTAGTTTAAGGGGGTAGAATATACAATTTGTACTGTATAAAAACTATTACGTCTATGGAGAGACCCCACGAGAATAGTAAACCAGACGTGTTTGTGTAATTCAAGCCTCTTATGTAGTTTTAAAAGGATGTTATCTGTCAAGTCTACAATTAGCCCACTCAGCCCACTAAACAACCTCAAACGAACTTGCTGCCAATCCCAAAACATTCCCACAGCTATAGGCAAACTGAGCCGAATGACTATCTCAAGATGGGAACATCCTTCACAGATCCACTGTCACCACAGAGTTCCCATCAGTCCTCAGTTTATAACAGGGTGGTAAAATCTCACAAAATTAAACACTATTTTTTTTTCACCACCAATATGGTTTCCCACTATACAACAAGACTTCTAGAAATAGGAAACACATGCTAATGTGTGTTGTTCAATGTGTGAATGAGAGCTTTCGATCTTGATATTTTTCAAGATGGCAATAAAATAACATAAACCTTTTTTGTTTTGTTTTTTAACACTAAAAGTTGAAAATCCTTTACACAGCATACACACTCTTCACTTGTCTTGTTACATGACAATTGGCTCAGGAAGAGCATAAATAAAAGCAACAAACAATAAAACAAACAGTACCTTCATTATTTATTCATTGTGCGGTGCATGCTGGGAAGCCAAATCGACCCACTTCTATCAATATTACAACTTAGTGTCTAGTTCATTATACTTCATCTAACCACTTTATAATTACTTCTGATTTAACTAATGGAAAGAGATCAAACTCTGAATACTCTCTAAAATGTCTAATGAGAGGAAATCTCAACTATATTACTGTGCTCAGATTAGAAAGTTAACTGAAACATAATTGAGAACTCCATTAGGTCTTCTACACTATGAAAAATCAATATCTTGAGCAGTAAAACTTTCCTTTAGGATGACAATCACCCAACAATATTTAAAGTTCTTGCACACAACTTTGTATCTTACCAAAGGTGGTGCACTTTAAGTAGAACAGCCTCAGATAAGCTCAACCTTCTGTAATTCCCATGTCTTGAGTTCCCCAACATGTTTCAGCAGCAAATGGACCAGGCCTTTTCTCTCTAAAGCTTTTCTGTGAACAGTAGACAGAGACTCTGATCTGAGACGTCCACCTGATCGTTGGGTTCTCTGTGTCAGAAGACTCTTGAAGTTTCACTACCAGCTTTTGGGGAAGTGAAGAAGTCAAACCTGTTTTCAAGTATTCTCTCCATAAATGGTTCTTACTCTGCCCACAGCAGGAGGGTCTGGGACAGGTTTCAGGTAAACAAACAAAACCAGTGTCAGGGCTAGGATAACTGACCACGGAAATGAAAGAGATGGGTGTTGTTTTCCTTTTGTCATGTCATGGGAAGTATCCGATCATAGTCAACCAAAAATAGATCCAAGCTAGTATCTAGAGATTTGTTGGTGGGTTCTTTTAACTTAGGTCAGTAAACGACCACATAGAAACATCCTAGCAACCACCCAGAACACGCTAGTAACATGCTAAAAACAAATCAGAGCTGTGGAGGCAAAATTTGCATGGCATTTTCTTCAAAAAAATTACACACAAACAATAATCCCATACAAAGTGTGTTTGTTTGAATAATTAACTAATGAATTGGCAAATTTATATATATATAAATTTATATATCCTGTTTTTGGAACAATATCTTGACTGTTTCCTTTGTATTCTTTAAAACAAACTGTCTGATCTTAGACACATGACACTATACAGGCTCTCGGCGGACTTTGGTGTCATGGGAATTATTTCCAAAATAAAACTGACAGGAATCAGGTCTGTTTTCAAATTCCCATTCCCAGGTTAAAACCTCCCATCTCTCAATCACTCTCTGGCTAAACATATTCCAACTAGCAAATGTTGTTCATTTGGATCCTTTGCTTCACTGAGAAATAATAATATTTTTACCAAATGCTTTTCTCTATTCATTTGCCAGTGTAGTTAAAAAATGCCATTGAATAGTTCATAATGTGAGTGAGAGGAATTTGGCATATTATGGCTGTCAAAATAAAGTTAAAGATACATAAGGAAAAGAAAGGATACATTTTTAAATAAAACTGAGTCAAAAAATTTGCATTTGTATTATTTATAAATGAATGATTTGACCATTGATTCCACCCTTTTTTTTCTTTTCTTATTTTTTAGTGGAACTCTACTTACGGAAAAAATGGAACTGGTGCTGCGTTCGTTCCGTAAGTTGAATAGGGAAGGCGTAGGACATACAGCGTAAGCTTTTTGAAGAGTATGAAAGTGCAGTTTTGGCGGAACCATTCGGAAGGCAATCATTTGTTTATATAAAGCATATACATTTACATTTTTTTGAAAATGACCAATCATTTTGCTAGATAAGACCCTTATTCCTTGTCTGGTATTGTTTAAAGCCCTTTGAAGCTGCACTGAAACTGTAATTTTGACCTTCGACCGTTTGAAGGCCAATTGAAGTCCACTATAAGGAGTAAAATCCTGGAAAGTTTTCATCAAAAACCTTAATTTCTTTTCAACTGAAGAAAGAAGGACATGTGGGTGACATGGGGGTGAGTAAATTATCAGGAAATTTTTATTTGAAAGTGAACTAATCCTTTAATCCTAAACTAATCCTTTTTCCTAAAAGCCTTTAGGTGTTCATTCATGTTTGTTTCGCGCTGTGTAACTGGTATTAAAGCGGAGGAGAGGAACAATTGCGTGCTTTGCTCACCCTACTGAGCAACATATTGACGGCCCAATCACTTCTGCTGAAGCACCTGATGTCAAGTTGAGCTGAGTTTCACTTCCTTCTGATTCCATTTGCCCTCTTTATATCAAAATCACACAGTCTCAAACCTACAGCTCTTCATGCAATGAACTGAATCCAATAATGTAATTTACAGATACTAAATGCCTTGACTTCATATCTCATAAATGCATATTAAGAATGGTGATTATGTAGGATTCAGAGTAATAACAAGGGAAGCAAAAATATCATGCGTTTCCAACATAACCCATTACGCCATCTAAAAGTTCATAATTAATTCTCAACCAAGAGTTTTTTCTCATCTCTGTCCAACCAGTTCCCACGTCCGCTAACATTTCCAGACTTTTAATACAGCAAGAAATTGAATTTTCATTAATGTGCTCCATTGTAAACCCCCCCCCCAACTAAAGTTCCAGTCTGCGCTCATGCTTTCCAGACTTCAGGTAAGAGAAAATAAGTTTTCCAGAGCTCCACGACACCATATACTGTAGCAGTGAACAATTTTTCAATGCCACCTTAAACATGTTTCAAAGCATTTTAATAATCTCTTTTAGACTGAAGCACATTGTGAGAAAGCACAGATCTCTCGGGGTATACTTATCCTGTCAACTTAGATGACTTAAATTATGTCGCTGTGAGACATAGCTAACGTCCCCAAAAGTCCACAGCTGTCCTCACTAGACCAGTGTCCTCACGGAATCTGGGTGAACTAAAGTCCATACACAAACAAAAAACAAAGTACTGTTGGCTATATCCTACAATAACAAGACTTATTTGAACAATTATTTATTCCAAAACCACTTAAATGGTTCAAAATGTCCACTTACAGTTATTATGGCATTATCATTAGTGATCTGATAATATTTAACCATTCTGAGACATTGCATTGACTAATAACCATGTCTGCTTGACTGATTAACAGAAATGGTAGTCCATTTCATAAACTAAAGCTTCATCAATGGACGATAAGTACCAGTACTCTGGTAAAAGATAAAACTGAAATAATTTTATTTCGACCTGGTGGTACAATTAATACTGTAGATGTAGATCTGGGTGACTTAAAGTCTTTTGTGAAGCCTGTTGTTAAAAATCTAGGGGTTTTAATGGACGGTGACTTTAAAGTAGAAAAACAGATTAATTTGGTAGTTAAATCGCGTTTTTATCAGTTAAGGCAATTATCTAAAGTCAAGTCATTTGTATCTTTTACTGATTTTGAGAGGGTCATCCATGCTTTTATATCATCCCGACTGGACTATTGTAATAGTCTCTAAGTAGGCATTGGTGTGGCATCTCTAACACGTTTGCAGAGGGTACAAAACGCAGCTGCACGTTTTTTAACGGGGACATGCAAACGAGAACACATTACACCTATATTGGCTTCCCTTCATTGGTTGCCCGTTCATTTTAGAATTGATTTCAAGATTTTACTTTTAGTTTTTAAATCATTAAATAACGTTGGTCCTAAATAGCTCTCAGATCTGTTAAAGCCATATGCCCCATCCAGAGCACTTAGGTCTGCTGGGCAACTGCTTTTAGTATCCCCCAATGCAAAATTAAAGAGCAGAGGTGACCGTGCCTTTGCAGTTGTGGCCCCCAAACTCTGGAATAATTTGCCTTTGTACATTAGGCAGGCACCTTCACTGCTGTTTTTAAATCACATTTAAAAACATATTTGTGTGGGGCAGCATACAACACAGTATGAGAGTTACCTGTTAGGAGTTCTTTTTTAAGTGTGTGCTACTAATTATTATTGTATTTATTGCATTTTTTTTTCTTTTTTTTTAGTTTTCATTTATTTTATTATTACTATGTTTATGCTTTTTAGTTCTATTGTTTATTTTATATTGTTTGCACAGCACTTTGGTGAACACCTGCTGTTTTTAAAAGGTGCTCTATAAATAAACTTTGATTTGATTTGATTTTGATTTGATAAATATTTTGATTTTCAAATTTAGCAAATTTAGTTTAGTAAATATTATAACAAAATAAAACACCACAAAAAAAAAGTTTAATAGGCAGGGGTATGTTAAAAATAAATATTAGGAGCAATAGTAATATAAAAAAATTAAATAAAAACATTAAACAAAACAAGTTTAATAAGCAGGGCTTGTTAAAATAAATATGCACAGTAAAATAAAATAAAATAAAATAAAATAAATGGTCAACTTAAAACAAGTTTAATAGGCAGGGCTATTAGTATGAGTAATAATAGTATGAGCAATAAACAAATAAAATAAAATAAAATAAATAAAATAAAATAAAATGGTCAGCTTAAAACAAGTTTAATAGGCAGGGCTATTAGTATGAGAAATAAAATAAAATAAAATAAAATAAAATAAAATAAAATAAATAAAATAAAATAAAATAAAATAAAATAAAATAAAATAAAATAAAATAAAATAAAATAAAATAAAATAAAATGTTCAGCTTAAAACAAGTTTAATAGGCAGGGCTATTAGTATGAGCATTAAAATAAAATAAAATAAAATAAAATAAAATAAAATAAAATAAAATAAAATAAAATAAAATAAAATAAAATAAAATAAAATAAAATAAAATAAAATAAAATAAAATAAAATAAAATAAAATAAAATAAAATAAAAGGTCAACTTATTGCCATGTTTTTGAACAATGTTCCACGGTAATAAGGAAGGAGAAGGTAAATATAGGTGGAAGGTAAGGATTTTGGACATGTACTGTACATGATGCAGGGTATTAATTTACCATGGTATTCTTTACCAGTACCCTGGTGTACCATATAAATACCATGGTATATAAACATGATAATCATTCAGTACCATAGTGCAAATCAAAGCACCATGGTATCAACATTGTCCTTTCAGAGTAGTTTATTCAACCTGCACTGCATCAACAGCATCACTTAAAAGCGTCCCTGTTGTCCCTGGCAGCTTCCATCCCCAGCACTTGCTTGTCCCGTGAGAAAGGATGCGGCGACACAACATCCAGCGCACAGCTTTTACAGCCTGTTTCTTATACATCTGAGAGCTGTCTTAACAATTTTCTCAAGGCCTGCAAGATGAAGAACAGCCTAGAAAAGCCTACACGGGCCACGTCTCGGCAACTGTAACAGCAGAGACATTCATGCCATGCAGAAGAGAATACCAAGCTGATGCGTAATACTGATCTGAATAGGTCTAATCATAAAAGCATTGTGTCTCTAAACAGCACAGGCTCTGACAGCGGCAGTGGGCGTATATGAGAGGAAGTGTTCGGACGCAAAGTGCAGTGAAATTCCAAACATGCACGACAAAAGAGCCCTTGAAAAGGCAAACGGTGAAATTAATAACTGCGCTTTAACCTGTTTTTACAGTCTGTTCATTACTGTACTGTGTTTGAGGAGATTTTTGCAAATAGAGTGTTATATTTTTATATATCCAAAGAAAAGGTAGATTAATCAGGTGATATTTGATAATTTTTTGACATTCACAAACTGATCAATAACTGTGCCTAGTTAATTAAATAACAGTCACAAAATCAACCAATAGCTTCCTCAAGAGATAATGGATATTTTCCGTCATCAAATGAAGCAAATGTTTAGAAAATACTGTATTTAAACTAGTGTCTTCTAAGACATGTACAACTGAATTTGGATATTTATCTGAAATCAAACCTCAGGATAATGGTACTTAATGTGTTACTTCATGTTTTATGCAACTAAAGTGAGCTATTCAAAGACTTATTGCCCGAGCTTGTGAAAGTGAAAAAGAGGAAAAGTCAGAGAGATGGGAATATAAAGGAAGAAAAAGGAGAGAAAATAACTGTAGAAAAAAAGGGATAAAAAGAATAGTATAAAGATAGCTAAAATAAAGATAGTTTTTCATGTGCACTGTTTCGCTTGGGTCTCTCGTCGCATTAGTATGCACTGCAGTGCTCATTTGGGATGATACACGCGGAGTGAAACCCAGGTCCCGGCATAATTACATTCCGCCATTCGCCCTCTCCCTTCACATTCCCTCTTCTCTCCAGACACATCCTCTTCACAGCCATTATAAACCAGCTTTACACATAACCGGCTCCCTCTGTAGTAATAACACTGTCAGTCAAGAAGACGTAAAACTTTCCACCAGCAGTTTAGGGTGGGGGTGGCTGATGCCAAAGCTATCTCAGAGTTTTCTTGTATTTGTGGGGTAACACACTTCACAACCACTCACACACCGATTACAGTACTTGAGGTGACCTTTACGGTTATGGAATGTGATGACAAAGTTTGTGCCTTGTGTCCAAACTCCATGTGTACCACGGGAAAAAATATTATGAAACGAAAGCCACAGGTTTAATTTAATGCAATATCGCCTAAGAGGTTATGGTACACTACACTGAGAAAAAATATATATATATGATATGTATAATACTAATTTTATTAAAGGATTAGTTCACTTTTAAATGAAAATTAGCCCAAGCTTTGCTTACCCTCAAGCCATCCTAGGTGTATATGACTTTCTTCCTTCTGATGAACACAATCGGAGATATTTTAAGAAACATCCTGACGCATCCAAGCTTTATAATGGCAGTGAACGGAGCACACGAGTATGAGCTGAAGAAATTGCTTCCATCCACATCCATCCATCATAAAGGTACTCCACACAGCTCCGGGGGGTTAATAAAGGCCTTCTGAAGCGAAGCGATGCGTTTGTGTGAAAAAATATCCATATTTCACAAGTTATGAAGTAAAACATCGAGCTTCCGCCAGACCACCATCCGTATTCAAGTTAAGAAGAAAGTGTAAACTGGCATAACGTCAGTTACACTTTTTCCGTAAGTTGAATAGGGAAGGCGTAGAGTGTAGCGTAAGCTTTTTGAACTGCAAGAGTTTTACACTTTCTTCGTAAGTTGAATACAGAGGCAGTATAAAGCTCAGATGCATCAGGATATTTATTAAAATATCTCAGAGAGTGTTTATCAGAAAGAAGAAAGTCATATACACCTAGGATGGCTTGAGGGTGAGTAAAGCTTGTGCTAATTTTCATTTGAAAGTGAACTAATCCTTTAATTAGAATTAAAAATTCTAATTAAGTAAAATTATAATAAAATATATTTTTATATATTATAAAATATATATTAAATATATATTTATTTTTTCTAAAAAACATCAAAATATACTTAAAACAAGAACAAAAATCCTTAAAAACTTTTTAAAAATGACTGAGCAGCAAAAAGATAAGACTTGCTTTAAAAAAAAAAAAAAAAATGTTTTTTAACTTTATTGTTTGTAGCATAAATCTAACAAAGGTGCCCTAGAACCAATTTTTACAAGATGTAATATAAGTCTAAGGTGTCCCCCGAATGTGTCTGTGAAGTTTCAGCTCAAAATACCCCAAATTAAACAGAAATAATTAAATTTAACCCCCACAATGGTGTTTGAGACTCACTGTATGTAATTTCCATGTACTGAACTCTTGTTATTCAACTATGCCAAGGTAAATTCAATTTTAGATTCTAGGGCACCTTTAAAAAATAATTAAGAAAAACTTCAAATAGATATTCTCTAATAACAAGCATTTTAATATGTAATTTTGCTTCTCAAGTACATTCATCTTGTTCTACACAACAAAGTTTTGTGCTGCATCCAATTAAACTTGGAAAATAAGAATTCCCAAATTCCTACTTGGAAAAGTCCAATAAAACGTCACCTGAAATTTGAATTTCAATATGGAAACACAGTTATTATTTCCTCTTTGCACCTATACCTAGATCCATCAAAGACTTATCAATGGATAATATTTTTAAACGTTTTTATGGAATTTCTGTATAAATATTGCATACAATAAATACAGTGCTTGAAATGTTGCATGTACGGAAGCCCGCTGTGCCCTCTCTTCTTCAGGAACATGTTTTGAACTGAGCATCGGGAGTATCGGCATGTAAGGCCCGCCCACTCGGCCCAACGGCGGTTTCCCACGGGGTGGGGAAGGTTTCTTGCGCGTTCGGCCTTTTCAGTGTGGCAAAGTAGTTTAATTCCAAGTAAACTTTTATCTGACTCCATTTTATTATGACCTTGAATTTAGTTTAGATTGTCGACTGATTATTGGTCATTTGTATAACAATTTAGCTATACATTTGATCATTCGATTTAACTCTTTACTCTTATTGTACTCGTTCATTCGGGCATACAATCTCATACGCACAATCTCGTCAGTCTTGGTCATTAGACAGAGGCGATGACAAATATTCTAGAGGCCGTACCTACTTTGCTCATTCTAGAATACGTTTATTTAGTCCCCATAGATCTGAACACACTGAATTAAGGTAAGATTACTTTTAACTAGAGGCCATGACCATTACCATAAAATCAGGCTGACCAATTGAGCTTCCTCTAGTGGTAACTTTACATAATCACGCAGTGGTTTACCTACAGACACTTAGTTAGAATAATCTCACCATAACCAGAGGTTGAGGCCCACCCTGTTTAGATTGATCTGGAAACACTCTGTTGCTCTAAAAGGAAAAAACTCATTATTAGCCTAATACACAGTCTAAGTATACTTAACTAATGCCAATGTGCTAGTCGGAGCTCTAAAATATCAGTTGGTGTGCCCCACTGCTCCACCTAAACTGTACTTTAGTCCGTTACTAACCTGAGCATAGATTTGTGGGGTTATGGACTTAACGTAATCTACTAGAGCCAATAATTTCAGAGTAAGTCAGAATAAAGTCAAATGTAACAATTTATTAGTCAGGTAAATGTATCATGCCAATTACATAATCATCTCAAAGATGATCAATACAAACATCAAATGCTCAGAAACAGAGTAAAAGATGAATACCTGACATTAGAAAAATGCAGGACACCCAGCAATGTGGGCTCATCTGCACAGGATCGAGCCCCGAGCCTCCTGCAACATCTCTTTAAATACTCAGACCAAGACAGAAACTTCTTTCAAATGGAAACATGATTTCACAATTGGAATTTGCATTAATCAGGGTCCCAGACTGAGTAGTTTACACCTTTTAGGGACAGAAGTCCATTTGCATGAAAGACCCTGTGAAGGTGGACACACCCATTACAGAGAGCAAAATATCTCTAAAATCTTTAAACCTTTATTACCTTCTGGTTTACTTCTGTGGGAATGAGACCTTTGTACCAGTCGCACTGAGACATTTCAAATGATACCAAACATGTATAATGTTGTATGATAACTGTTCACATTAAACCATATAGATGTTGGGTGATTTTCAGGTCATCTCCGCATGTAGGGAGAAGAGGTGGTGAAGGAAAGGAAATGTAGATTAAGGCATTGCTGAGGTGTGATCGACTTGAATGGGGATGCTAATTTTGCAAGAGAGAGTTCAAATGTTAATTTCCTTTGTTTTCTCAAAAAGTAGCCCTTTCTTGGTCCAGACAGTCCAGCATTAGTCTTACAGGCACTTTTATTTTTCCACTTCAAGCACTGATTAAATATATTTAAATTTGTTTGCTAACATTGCATTACATTAAATGCATTGGTTTAGCACTAGTACTACGTGTGTAAACTACATTTAAGGACTTACCAAATATGTCTTGATCTGGAGAAGGTTTTGTCCACTCTGTGAAGGAAAAACAAACATGTTATTGGTCAAAAGCCAAAAGCATTTAAAATCTGACAGAACTGTAAAGCTCTTATAGCCATTACCCAAAAATGGAACTAATTGATTTCACGCTTTTAACACATTCTGGCAATCAATCTCCACCCAGAGCCTGCTAAATGCTAACGGCTGATCAATTCAGCGCTGACTGAAACTCCTCATGCACTTTAACACTTGATGTGATAATGACTCGACAAATCTATCAAGTTAACAAAGGGTGAGGGCCAATAGGATAATGAAGAACCACTGGAGCACATCATCAATTAATACAAGCAATTTCCATCACTAAAATCCCTTGAAACATTTCCGATCAGTGTGCGGTATGTGACACCTTTAACCCCGATCTTGTTACTTTGTGTTTTTGCACAACGCTTTGAGTCATTTTGAAGGAAAACTCAACAGTTCTGCTCAACAAAAAGTCCTACAATTGTGCCGAGGGCATTTGCGGTTGTGAGGCGCTAATGAGAGAAGCAGCCTCTCTAACGTTTCTCTGAAGAGCAGCTGCGGCTTTATTCTAAGAATACGTTATGACTCCACTTGGTATAAAAACAGCTCTGCCCTCAGATTTGAATAAGACCTTTCGTGAATATCAAAATAGACAATGCTGAACACAATGGCAATTTTGCGTGAAAAAGAAACCTCAATTTTCTGGCTAACGTAATTGGTGTCATGTTGTTTCTTGCCACAAGGTGGTTCTACAAACCTCTCTTTTTGTTTAAAACAAAGAAAGTGTTGAAAAGGACCAATAACCATGATCAAATCTTTCAACCAGATGCATCAGAAAATCTCCCTTTACTGCCTTTGCTCTAAATGTCAGACCTCTGCAGGGCTTGTGCTGTCCTGTCAATCACAGCACTGGTGCGTCCTCCAACCGTCTGCTGAGTGCAAGGGAAAAGAGTGGCTGTTGTGTCAACAAAATGAATTAACACTTCAGGTAGAGCATATAGAGTAACAAATATTGCCATTACCTTGAAGGAAAGGACAGTGATCTTTTATTAGCTGCTTAAGCTAACAGTCCACCAGATTTATTTTGAATAATGAAGCAGGGCTGACTAAAATCGACTAAAATGTAATTTTAATTACATGATATGTCTATTATTTAATGAAATGGTAGTACTTTATGCTACAATTTATATTCTTAAATGACTTATTGCTGAATTTAAAGGATTAGTTCAGTTCAGAATTCAAATTTCCTGATAATTTATTCACCCCCATGTCATCCAAGATGTTTACGTCTTTCCTTCTTCAGTCGAAAAGAAACTGTTTTTTGAGGAAAGATTCTTTATTGGCATCTATGGTTCCATGAAAACCTTTACATCCATGGAAACTTTCCACATTGCACAAAAGATCCTTTTTAGTGGAAACTTTTTAAATGTTCATTACTTGTTTCTGTCCACTGAAAGGTTCTTTAGGGAATCAAAAATGGCACTGCTGCAAAAAAAAAGCCTTGTGTATAGGTATAAAAGGCATTGTACGATTTGGCAATTACAAAAATTGATTTTAATTTAAAAATGTAATTAAACAGTATATAACATAAGTAAACTATTCTATCTACACGGATTCACTGTAAACACACAATAGTTCAGGAGTAAATATTGGAGCCCAGTCGCTGACTGTGGAAACAAGGCCTATAAACCACCACATGGGGGATCAGTGTGTGTTTGTACGAACATGTGTCTGTAAATACGCTGGATCAAACAGAACCGGTTTCAGATTGCTTATGCAATCCAAAATACAAACCTGTTAAACCTGATGATGTAGGTGAAATGCCAACGACCAGCAGATGTACCATAGCACATTACACATTGTTTTCTATCATAGGTTGTTCTATTTCTATAATCTGTTATTTCAACACAAATGTGCTTTAAACTTCACATTTAAAGTTTCAGGGAATAGATACAAGATGAATGTCACAAATCACTACTCATGACTCGAGTTTCCCTCTTTGTTTAAAGAGACACATCTGAGCAATCTCTGACATCATCTTACTATCATCAAACTCTCAGCGTTCCAAATGAACCGTTCTAACCAAACAGGCACAACAAGACGGTGTCTGGCAAGTGACAACATGTGCAAGAATAAAACGTACATGCATAAGTAATAACTTTTTTTTATAAAGTTTAAATAATAATAGTTATAATAAAGTAATAGTAAAATAATAGTAAATAAAAAAAAAAAAGTTTTTCTACTGTTAGACAATTATACAAATACAAAAGTCAAATCCTTTTCTTGTGCAAAAAAAAAAAATCACATATTTACAGTCAAACCAATATTTATTCAGACACATTGAACATTTCATTCATTAATACAGTTTATTCACTATAGTTTTAAAAAAATGGTAATAAAATATGACAAGAGCTCAGAGTTAAACTGTGTCAGAAAATATTGATCTTAATTATGTCAGATAACACTTAAAATTCACTTAGAGCTATGTTACACACTACATGAAAGGTAATTTTCAAAAATCCATAATAGGGGAGCTTTAAGCAAAACATGGTCAGGTCAAAGTGTCTGAAAAATTTTTGGTTCCAAATTTGTATCACTTTTACTGGTAGTCCACTGTATGAAGAATTTTTGGGTATAATATGTCACAGTTTACTTTATTTTTCTATCCTCACTTATATAAATGAACTATAGTGTCCTGCAACCACTAGTAAAAATATATAAGAAATATCAAAATTGTCTGAATAATTTTTGGTTTGACTGTACGCTATTTATAAAAGTTGACATGAAACAGAAGTTGTTATTTCTTCCACATTTTAATGTATATCTGTGTAAAAAGGCTTCTCGAACAAGAAAAAATGTAAGGCGGGACTTGATTTTGTCCATTGAGAATTGATTGGATGCTTGTGGTTTGCTATTGCTGTGATGTCATGTGAGTGACAGGTTGTCCCGCCCTCGTGCCAGTAAACATGTCATCAGAGAACATGTTGTTGCAAAAGGGAGGATAAGTTATTCTGATTAAAGTTTACGAGGGTACATGAATAAAATATTGGATAAATCAATCATAAAAAAATACTGCAATATTCCATAAAAAACAAGAATTGACCATTTTGATTTCATGGTCACTTAAAGCTAAGACAAAAATTATTTTCAATTATGGTCCTGTGTCAGTTTTTCCACATATACCATGTTTAAAACATGTACATGTCTATATAATGTGTTTATCAGGTGTGTATCCTGAAAAACCTCATGACGAAGTGATATGTAACTAATGCTGTCAACAATCCTGGAGCAGGTTACAAACTGCAAAGACTTGTCTTACAAGTTAGTCATCAATTTTTATTTTTATTTTTTTTAAGACTGTTCCTTACTTTTTTAAGTCAGTTACATAAAAACGTACATTGACCTAATTTGATACCGAAAAGTAAGACCGGCTGCCCCTTGACTAACTGTTAGCGGGTCATACTAGATTTTAAGGCCTTAACATAATGGCTATGTTTATGCAACTGGAACTACTTCATAGCCCTGCAGAAAATTAATCAGCACCTTGAAACATACATCAACCAATCAAAATAAAGCATTCAGAAATGGTACGAACATTGATTAGAATACATCATGCTTGCTGATAACACCAAAGGTATGACTCAAGGTAAACTACCGATGAAAAGTCTAATATATAAGTGGAATTGATTTTAAACAAATCTTTAAAAACTCCAACATCTTGATCAGGTAGTCAACATCTGCATCCTAGAACTGGAAGTTGGCATCTAAAAACCAGAGCAGCCAGTGAACATTAACTACAATACCATATAAACATCCAGCAATGTGTTTCCTGCTCTGTGAATGGTTACTCACAGAACAAATGAGAATTCAAAGTCACCATCATCTGTCCTTGTCACACACACACATGCCTCACAAATACTCAGTAGTCTGTCTTACCCCCCATATGCTCCAAAAGTAAAGCTCCTCTTCCTGTGAGACATTCTTCTGTTTTTCCTCAACCCCCTTCTCTAACAGTCTCTTCTCCTCCGTCTATGTCTTTCTTTGACAGTGGGTACTTGTTTTGTGCCTCTGTCTCAATGTGTGAGTGTGTCCCTCCTTCTCTGCTTCCCTCCTCTCGTCCCTCCCTTTCACTACCTGAGATGGAGGATCCAAAGGTATGAGCAGGTGCTTGCTTTTCAAATGATTTCTTTACTTGAAGACAAATGTGATGAAAAGAACTTAGAAATATACAAGTTGTAAAAATATGTGAGACACAAACCTAGCCATGGTAAACACACACACACACACACACACACACACACACACACACACACACACACACACACACACACACACAAAAACCCCTATAAAACCCTGCCTTTTTTATGATCCAATTTGTCATGTTGTATGAATTAAGTGCTGTCATGAGAGAAGAGAGAGAGAGAGAGAGAGAGAGTGTGTGTGTGTGTGTGTGTGTGTGTGTGTGTGTGTGTGTGTATACACTATACACATATATATTAGTGCTGTCAATCGATGAAAATAACAAATCACGTTGTGTGTATTTTAAATATTTGTTACATTATTCTCAAGGTTTTCAGCCTTGAGCGGAGTTTATTTTTTAATTTTTAATGCAGATTTTAATGCAGACATTTAAAACATGTCTATCATAGAAGAGGTGTATTCACATTACTTGTGTATAAAATGTATTTTTTATCAACAACAACAAACAAAAGTCATGTGATTGTATTTCTTTGTGGTCATATTGAACAGTTTGTACAAAAAGAAATGAAAACAAAACATTCTGCTCAACACTGATATAAAGCTCTAACATAATAAAACTTCCCAATGGTCCTGTACAACTGATGAAATTAGTCAGCATGATATACTGTATTGCATTCAATAAATTCAGACTAAATGTATATCATAAAACTTCTTCAATTAAATCTTAATCGAGAACCAGCTGCACTGTGACACTCTGTCACACATTTAAAACATCATTTTCTCAGGCAGAATTTATAAAGGCAAGTATATATAACCTTTTGTAACCTCAGGCTCAGATAAATGAATGTTTACTGTATGGAAACATCGGCAACAGCACAATGTACTATCTCATCTCATCTCATATCAGCTGATGGAGAGCTCAGTGTGAGTACATAAACATCTCGTGCTTGCTCGCTTCTCTTTCTCTCAATTAGTTGTTGACATTGAAACGGATTGTCAAACAATAATTTTCTTTTTAATTTAATAGTAGAATGACCGTTACTATGGTAACAACCCATTACTCTTTTATAACTCATTAAACTTGAATCTCAGTTATGTTTCATTAACGTTTGCAATGCTTCTCATAAAACTCTTTAGGCAAAAAAGAAACATAACACTACCCATAATTGCATGTGCCAGTTGAGCTAGCCCCCAATCCTTCACCAAAACAGCCTTAAAAAGAGTCTAAAACAATCAAAAGTGACCCAAGGGGACATTCAAAGTCAACTCAGTAAAAGAGATTATTTTATAGGTTGGGTAGCAGTTACTGTCCTAATCTGAGAGATGGATGGCTTCTAGCGTCTGTGATAGAGGACATTTCATAATCACTTTGAAATGTCGTGTCATGGGGTCGGACTGTCTGAGACAAAAACTATTATGGCTCTTCTTCTACAGTTAATGCTAAAAGGTGACCATTCATTTTTAAAGGGACGTCTCCAGAGAGTCCCAATTATCAGTGGGTATTACCATTTGCTTAGGATTCATGTGACAGTTTCAGTCTGTAAAATATATTTATACAGTATGTTGTCTAGTTCAAATGTGGCTTGTGGTAATGCCAGTACCAATTGCTCATCATTTCATTCCTCTCTTCAATGGCCTCATAAAAAAGTGGCATAATGGCAAAATGTAAAAAAATAACAAATATTATATTTAGCATGCCACCTTTAGCATAACTAATTTTTACAGCCCATGAAACTATGAAATCCCAAAATTTTAGATACCAGTGAAAATTGGTAATTCTCTATTCAATTTCGATACCTAAAACATTATTTAAAACATTATTAAGACAATTAAACAGTCTTGATAATAAGAAAATTTGTTCTTAAAAAATAAGAACAAATAATCAAATTACAAGCAACAGCATAAAATAAATACAGTAGAACAAAGATACAAATTAAATAAACAGTGCTTTTCAGGTTTTTAGCTAACAGTAATTTTCAGGTACAGAAATTGAATTAATCAAATGTAAAATGTAGACTTGTGCCGATATTCGGTAATGCAATAATGAATATGCACGATATTGAAATCGTCGGCACTTCAGAATACCGTAAATAATAATTTATTACCAATTATTAATTTTTTATAAGGCAATTAAGAATACTTTACCCATCAGTCGTATAAAATGCACAACACTGCTGTATTCTGCGTCAAAAGGACAGATGTAAACAATCCCAACGTGCACGAGAAGCACATGGCGGAACCAGTGAAGGAGACGAGCTGAATGAAAGTGCGCGTTCACTCTCTGACAGCAGAGGGCGCTGATGGAACAGCAGCGTGCAGCGGTTACCACGGAAACCGTGCAAACAAAGTAACTGCGCTAGTGAAGTTTTTAAAATGCTTCAAACAGCCATTCATTTTTTGTAATCTCAGTGTTGTTCATCACAGCACCAAATACTGAATACTTAAAAAAGACTTAAAAGGATATTTATTTTCAAACCTAAACATTTTTATATTTTAATCTGGACTACAACATGCCTTAATGATTAGAAATGTTCTGATTATTTGTTATTGTTCAGTAAAACTTTGAAAACATACAGCTTCATTAGTTAACATGTTAATTCATTATCACTAAACTGACAATAAAAATACTTATAAAGTATTAATTATTATTAATTAATGTTAATTTCTTAGTTACTATTTAATAACATTACTAAAATCAAAATAACTTATTTAATGGACCTGAGATAAAACTAACAATGATCAGTTGTGTTTCTAAACTAACATTAACAAAAAATAACACTTTCTGTAACAAATGTAGCTATTGCTCAATCTTAGTTAATGCATTAAATAGAGTAAAGTGTTATCTGTTGTTCTTTATAGCCTAATTCTTTTTCATTTTAATCTTTTTGAAAATTTCAGTCAGTTGTTGTTTTATTACAAAAAGAGTTCTTAAACCTGTGAAACTATGACAAAAATGGTTTTGCAACTTATTTTAATATCGTGATAATACCGTATACTGATATACGTGATTGATAAAGCTTCATCAATTAATCGCAACATGAAAATTTAATACCATCACATGCCTAGTAAAATGACACTGCATAGTCTTCACTGTATAATTAAATATAGATTAATCTTATTAATCAATGTTACAAATATTATTCAGTCAAGAGCAGTGAGTGATTTCTTTTGAGTGAGATCTTTTGTTGTTTGATTAATAGCAAGAATATCAGGCTGCTGTCACTTTAAGACATAATGCACGGATCCGATATACTGATACTGTACACATGCGTTTTCTTTCTCAAATGTTTGTTCATTTAGGACACAATGGACTATGTCTACTAGGATACTCGCCGAGGCATTTTTTGACATAATTTAGTGTGAATTTGTCCATTCAAGCGCAAGACGACGTGAAAGAGAGCTCAGTTCATTACTGAGACACGGCTGTCTGGGCGAGTAAAGAATTGAGTACAGCTGTTCAACTGCTCATTAATGCAAATATCTAATCAGCCAATCACATTGCAGCAGCTCAAAGCATTTAGACATGGTTAAGATGATCTGCTGAAGATTATCAAACTGAGCATCAGAATGGGGAAGAAAGGTGATTTAAGTGACGGGCTGGTCAGAGTCTTTTGCTTATCTTTTGGGATTTTATTGTTGCTGACCATGTTCATACCTTTACGAACACAGTGTACCCATCTTCTGATGGCTACTTCCAGCAGGATAACGAGCCATGTCACAAAAACCAGATCATCTCAAATTCGTTTCTTGAACATGACAATGAGTTCTCAAATGGCCTCCACAGTCACCATATCTCAATCCAACAGAGTACTTTTGGGATGTGATGGAATAGGAGATTAGCATCATGGACGTGCAGCCGACTAATCTGCAGCAACTGTGTGATGCTATTGTGTCAATTTGGACCAAAATCTCTAAGGAATGTTTACAGCACCTTGTTGAGTCTATGCCATAAAGAATTAAGGCAGTTCTGAAAGCCAAAAGGGGGTCCAACCCATTGGTTAAAACAAAACACGTACTCCTTTAATGCCCCTTTCACAAGATGTAAAGTCTCTGTGTCCCCAGTATGTGTCTGTGAAGTTTCAGCTCAAAATACCCCACAGATCATTTATTATAGCTTGTCAAATTTGCCCCATTTGGGTATGAGCAAAAACACGGCATTTTTGTGTGTCCCTTTAAATGCAAATGAGCTGCTGCTCCTGGCCTGCTTTCCAGAAGAGGGCGGAGCTTTAACAGCCCGCGCTTCAGTTGCTCAACAACAACAAAACTGGAGAATCTCACGCAGACAAAATGAGGATTCTCAGTAACAGTGTTCAGCCTTACATTGTTCAAACCGGAGTGGACACTGATGGAGAGACTCAAGAAGAAGTTACAACTTTTAGAATGCAACTGAATGTTTCTGAATGGTTAGTGGATAAATTTATGTAGTTGCTGTGGAGTTGATTCAACTTATCGACTAACATGAGCTGTCATGTTAATCTTTTGTGTAAATCCAGCGTTGAATTGACCCTCGTTTGTGAAGCAGCTCAACATGGCCTTGCCCCCTTTGTTGCATGTTCTCGGGGCAGGGTTTGTGTACATTTTGGGGTTAGTGATGTCACTGACCTGGGAAGAAGCTCGTTGTAGTCCTTACCAGCCATTTGTTGTAGTCCTTAAACTGTGAATTCTTTAAAAGAAAATATCTCCCTTTGAACTTTGAGCATCATAACTTTGCAGATGTTGTTTATGCTCAAACAGCAACATTACACACTAACTAAATTTTGTGCCATTGCTACTGTTTAGGACTTTTATATGAACATTAATAAATTAAAACTTGATACATAATTTTGGAATACTCATAAACTGATATGCAGAGTTGCCTTCTCTCTGCCTCGATGTTCTCTGTGGGGATACATGAAGGTAGAAACAGGACTATTTACTTTAGTTAATCTATGAGCAGTTGATACGGGAAGGGCACCAGGAGATTAATTAGTCTTTAACAGTCTCTGTCACACACACACACACACACACACACACACACACACACACACACACACACACACACACACACACACACACACACACACACACACACACAGTATTAAGAACAGGTCAAAAAAGTCAAAAGCAGCTACAATGGGGAAGTGTCCTTTAAAAGAACAGAATGGCGCCTATACACTGAGATGTTTAGAATCAGCGTTAAGTGTAAAGCAGAAATGTGGCAGAAAGGGATTTGGATCAGCACTGCCCCCATGTGGTACTACACTCCCAATGCACATCCCATAATTCAGCACACAACACTACAGTACCACATGTAAAAATAATGATAAATCAGTCTTCAATTATATAATGTTACTTCATTTCTATGAGGCAACTAAACAGTGTGATGTTTTTCCCTAAACCAGTTCAGTGCAAATCCAACCCTGTTTCAATGGGTAAGGGCTGTGGAGTAGGGTTAGAGGTTAGTATTTGTTGTAGCATTGTGTAGGCAATCAGCACTGTGATTGACATGACCAATGAAATCTTTAGAATCAGCTACGGGCAGAATTTGCACTGAATAGGTTTGGGAGAGAAAAACTGGGAAACTGAGAACCGGTTCTCGCCGGTAGTGTTTTTTGAAAAGAACAAGATTTCTAAGTTTCGTTTCCGAAAACGGTTCTGGTGTGATGGGTGGGCAAAGTGCGGGGAGCGCATCCTTTAATAGAAATGTCTCACCTCATGAATATTATAGCAATGAATGCACTGAAAAGACCTCGCGCTACTCATATGTCAGATATCAATGAAGAGAGAGAGAGAGAGAGAGAGAGAGGGAGAGAGAGAGAGGTGCACAAAGCAATTCATCTTTTAAAGATCGCATTCTCAATTTCATCACCCACATGATCTAATTCCTAAATGACAATGATTCACCCATGCATATTAAACCTTTGACAAAAATAAATGGTAAATAATTGCATTGTTACGTCACTAGGTAGCAACATGTCTATCACTGAATCATTCTTTCAGAAACAAGTCTTTATGAATCCAACTTACAAAAATATTGTTTCACTTGATCTTACATGTGTGTTCAAGCATCTTATCTAATTTGTGGCAACACTTTACAATAAGGTTCATCTATGAACTAACCATGAGCAATACATTAGTTAAAGGTGCCCTAGAACTTTTTTTTAAAAGATGTAATATAAGTCTAACGTGTCCCCTGAATGTGTCTGTGAAGTTTCAGCTCAAAATACCCCATAGATTTTATTTAATTCATTTTTTTAACTGCCTATTGTGGGGCATAATTAGAAATGAGCCGATTCAGGGTGTGTGGCCCTTTTTATATCCCGTGCTCCATGCCCCAAGAGCTCACGCTTGCCTTAAACAACATAAAAAAAAGTTCATACAGCTAATATAACCCTCAAAATGGATCTTTACAAAGTGTTCGTCATGCAGCATGTCTAATCGCGTAAGTACAGTGTTTATTTTGATGTTTACATTGATTCTGAATGAGTTTGATAGTGCTCCGTGGCCAACAGACTGCAAGTGTTTAATAATGAAAATAGCGGCGGCTCTTGTCTCCGTGAATACAGTAAGAAATGATGGTAACTTTAACCACATTTAACAGTATATTATCAACATGCTAACGAAACATTTAGAAAGACAATTTACAAATATCACTAAAAATATCATGATATCATGGATCATGTCAGTTATTATTGCTCCATCTGCCATTTTTTGCTATTGTCCTTGCTTGCTTACCTAGTCTGATGATTCAGCTGTGCACAGATCCAGACGTTCTGCCCTTGTCTAATGCCTTTCATCCAGACGTTAATACTGGCTGCCCTTGTGTAATGCCTCAATCATGGGCTGGCATATGCAAATATTGGGGTGCGTACACCCTGACTGTTACGTAACAGTCGGTGTTATGTTGAGATTTGCCTGTTCTTCGGAGGTCTTTTAAACAAATGAGATTTATATAAGAAGGAGGAAACAATGGAGTTTGAGACTCACTGTATGTCTTTTCCATGTACTGAACTCTTGTTATTTAACTATGCCGAGGTAAATTCAATTTTTGAATCTAGGGCACCTTTAATGTATTTGTTAATCTTTGTTAATGTTAGCTAAAGGGGACCTATTGTGCAAAATTCACTTTTTTCTGGTGTTTGGACATAAATATGTGTTGGCAGTGTGTGTACACAACCACCCTATAGTGATAAAAATCCACCCACTCCTTTTTTTTTAATCCCCATAAATCATAAGCAGTGTCTCAGAATGAGCCGTTTCCAGATCCCTGGCAGTGTGAGGTCACAAAAGCCACAGGCCCCGCCCACAAATGTTGACTGACACTTAAGTTTAAACATAGAACCGCCCTGAGCGGGTTGTTTACAACGAGTCCGCCATTGCTGCACTGATGAGAATGTCTCCCAAGCGATTAAGGTGTTCTGTAGCTGGATGGATTAATCCACATAGCTCTCTCCATTTACTCCCTAAATCTGAGCTGCTGAAAACGAGGTGGATTAACTTGGTTTTCCAGGAAAATGCTCCCTCAGTTCTGCCGAAATTCGTTTATGTCTGCGCCAATCATTTCACACCGGTCTGCTTTTTGAACGAATATCAATACAAAGGGACAATACAAAACAGAGACTGTGCCAAAATGTGCTACTCAAGGATATACAAGTACAAACTTCATGTTCATGATCCAGCTTAAAGTCTCCAGATTGATACTGGATATGGCAGTAATGAAGGTGAGGGCACTTTACTACAGTTCATCTGAGTTTATTTATGGGTATAAAGTTTATTAAGCACCACCCGAAAGGCATAAGATCTTTATATATTTGTTTACTGTTAGTTGTAACGAGTGTTTCTGTGTTTTTCGCTATGTTGGTGATGATAATACAATGAAAAGAGAGAGAGAGTTTATGGATAATATTTTAATGCACACTTGCAGTGTTTTATTAAGCTCTTACAGTGATTTTCTAGAGTTAAAACAGACGCTTCATCTTTTCTGTGAAGTACAATAAATGTTATATAACTCATCTGTAAAGTTTTGGCCTTCATTCGGACAGTACAACGTTGCTAGTATTTTTTATTAGTTGTTCAATTATTTTAAATGGAACCGGAATTGTTAGGCAGAACTGGAATCGGAACTGGAATCGGATCCGGAAAATTTCTTGCGATTCCCAACCCTACTCCCGAAACTGCAATGATACACAACGTGGTAGCCATAGCCACATTCTGGCATCTTGTGTGTTTGGTATCTGTTATTCTGGCCAAAGAAATATTATAGCAACAAAAGACTCATTATGTTCAGCAATTTTAAATCAAGTTGTCAGAGGTGTCGTGTTTTGCTTATGCCTGGAAAGGCTGCTTCACAGGGTGTGTTTTTGGGCTTGTTGTTTAAGCTTTGATCATAAAGCAATCAAGTGTACAGAGTTATTACAGTGAGCAAGTACAGATCACAATATTTTGGTCTTATTTTCAGCATAAAGGGCTGCAACTAATGATTATTTTGATAATCGATTAGTTGGCCAATTATTTCTTCGATTAATCAATTAATTGGATAAAAAGCCCAATTTTCTTTTTTATTTTGTTTTACTGACAAAACACACTATTCCACATTCTGCCCAATGCTGTCCTTCAAACAAACGTGGCAACTGAATGCTATGAAAACTTAGTGAAAATATTTAGTGAATTATTTAGTGAATATATCTATATGCTAAAGAGCTTAAAATAAAGAATTCTCATTTTTTGGGCGGCTTGTACCTTTCCTCCACTAATTTTAGATGCATTTTGTCCAACGAAATGTGTTATTTGGTGCTGTAATTCAATGCGAGGTGGCGGAGGTTTTCTGTGCAGGGTGGGCGGATGCGACTAATCCATAATAACATTAGTTATTGATGATTTTCATTATCGATTATTATCGATTTTATCGATTAGTGGTTGCAGCCCTAAAGCATTTGGATTTCTTCTTTTTTTTCTTCTTTTTTTTTTGGTGGCTTGTTCATGTTCGCTGTTTTTCAAAACAAGATCTAGCAACACGAATGAGTCAAGGCTTGTACTGCATTCCCTGTTGATTTCTTACACCGTCTGCTCATAAAGAAGAGAGAAACATTTCTGATGCATGTTAAAATACGTCATTAACAACTACTTGTTCACTTCGGTTAAGTACACACTATGTAGAATTTTTGTAAATGCAGTTGTCACTACCTGCATTTTTCGGTTGCCACTACCGTAGATGACTGAATTGTGTGTGTACAGAACAGGATTAAACACTAAAAGCTGAACTGACAACCGAACTTAGCTGCAGTGTCTATGTGGCCATAGTTATAATATGAAAAACAGTCATTTCAACAGAAATCCACTCGATTGGGAGTTCCGCATGAGGGAAAAAGGTAATTCTCTCGTACAGATTATTTGTGTTCAAGTTGGCCATTCAAATTCGCCATGTTGACCAACAGAAAGCTGCTTGGTTTGAAAGTAACTTCTGTATGAACGGTGATTCATGCATCGCTACACTATTGACAATAGACGAATAGAGCATTTTGCCAACAAAATTAACAAAAATAAATAAAAAATAATAATAATAATTCTAACGTGACTGCCCCATTACAATTAAATATAGACTCCCGAGTTGGCGAGAGGAGAAGAGTTACTGAATGAGGTTTTATGACAGAGTCCCTTCTGCTCAATGTCAAGTGTGGATACCTGGCAACACGTATCGCTGTCTGCTGTGAGATATGATGCTGTCTATTGTGTCTTTCAGCACTTTGGATAGCGACCGGCATCTTAGGGCACATGTAGACACACAAACAATCACAAGCGAATTCACTGGAGTGCGTGTTTCTTTTCCAAGAAGGCATGTTATTTATCAAGTGCGGCGTGAATGACAACAGCATGTGTTCTCTACAGCAACACATCAATTTACAGCTGCTGTCTGCTGAGAAGAAGAGCCCTGCACACAAGTTTTTACTGAGTGCTTAGGAGAGACAGGACTGCCTCTGGCATGGGAATGCTGGAAGTTAAACTTGCCCAATCAAATAACCTCCATCTGAGCAAGGTTCCAGCATCTCTCTTCCAGCAATGTTTTTTTTAACAAAACAGACAACAAGACAGAATCACATAGTGGTGTTTGCCAAGGCAAGCATTACTGTAGCTCACTTGTCATTTGATTTGAAGTAATTTGTCATGCATAATTTGTGTAGGGCCCTATGAAATCCGTTTTATTTTTTTCCAAATTCCGTTTTATTTTTTCCCAAATTGCGTTTTTTCCGTTTTTATTTTTCTGGATTCCATTTTTTGCAGTTTTATTTTTTGTTTGGACTCCATTTTAATGGTTAAATTAAATTTAGTAATCAAAAAGCATGTCTAATTAATTGAAATAATGAATCTTGTCCAATTCACCAACAATTTATTAAAAGTTTACCAAAAAAAAAAAAATTTTTTTTAGGGCCCTTATGATATACGTTTTGTTCTTTCCCCTCAAATTTTTATTTATTTATTTATTTTTTACCAAATTCTGTTTTCTGGATTCCATTTTAATAATGTTAAATGTTTAATAAACATGTCTAATTAATTGAATTCTTAAAGACAACAATATTTATCAATTAAAAAATATATTTTTATGAAATATTTTGTTTTTTCAGAAATTCTGTTGTGCATTTTATTTTTTCTGGCAATTGAATGAACGCATACCATTTAATTTATCTTATAATCATTAAATTAAACTTTTTTGTCAAACAATGTGCTGCACAACAGAGCTTTACTGTTAAAATTAAAACATGGAAGAAAAAAAATGAGATTTCCCCTTAAAAATATAGTTTTAGTATTTTATTAATAAATTAATTTATCTAAATTCTACTGTACAATAGTAATATGTTTCTGTCAAGTTAAATCAAACTTTTAATTTGACGGTTTGCCTAGAGCTTTGAGTTTCTCTGTGTTTATGACAGTAGTTTTCTCAAACAAAGCGGTTAAATGCTGATGAATCGATTTTCAGAGCAGCTCTGAGATGTATTTTGTGCGTTCATATAGTGAAGCGACAGAGGACGAAAACACTGTGAGCGTCGCACATGCTTCAGTGTGCGTGCGCCCGCGCGATTGTGTGTGAGGCGGTGTGAGGTAAATTAAACCATGCTTCCGCATCATTCATTTCAGAGTCACACAGGCATGCAGGATTCATATTTAAAATAGTCTTTTGTGGTCTAATATTCACGGACACTAGTCTATATCACAATTTGATCTACGTGTACTGACCTGTTTTTAATTCATTCCGTGACATTCCGCGTTATATAGTAAATTCCGTTTTTATGAATGGATTCCACGATTCTGTCCGCATTTTCTGCATCGCGGAAATCATAGAGCCCCTATTTGTGCTATGGACATAAATGATTAATGTGGCTATTACTTTTCTAACCACCCATATCCACATTCATGCACATAAGAGCTGTACTTTTTTAGATATGGGGTCTTTAACAGGGAGTTTTATACTGCAGGGACAACAAAAAATGCTCAATTTTGTGAAAAATATCTAACATCATCTAACAAGGGGTCCCTTATCCGTCTCTCTATTAACCTAAGGAAACCATGTTATTTTGTTATTAAATTGTCTTTTATTCTACCAAATGTATTTGTACAGATTTGTAATATTTCTCCAAAGCAGAAAATAAAGTCATACAACCAGCGTAAACTCCCTAGAATTTTAGCAAAGATGGAGATTTAAAAAATAAAATCAAAAATATTTTGGTGCGAGAATTCAGCATATTTCTTTTATTTGTTTTATAACTAAAATGTATTTTGTAAAAAAATAAATAAATAAAAACTATTCCAAAAGCACTCTCACAGTGTTGTTTTAGTATTAATTTTAGTATCAATATATATATATATATATATATATATATATATATATATATATATATATATATATATATATATATATATATATATATATATATATATATATATATATATATATATATATATATATATATATATATATATATATATATAATATAATTTGTTTTTGTTTTAATTTCAGTTTTAACAATTTTATTGTGCTTTTGCCAATTTTTATTTTTTTATATTTCTATTTAAATTTCATTTATTTTATTTTAGTTTTAGTAATTTTATTACTGCAACTTCAATTTTATTTCAGATTGTTTCAACATTTCTAATTTTAGTTTAAGATTTTAAGGTTAAGTTTTTCATCTAATATTCATATTTCATTTCAGCTTTACTTCATTTATTAAAAATTACTTTTAATAGTTAATTACTCAATTACTTTAATAGTTTAATTACTCAAAACACCCTAGTAACACAATGGCAACTGCCCACAACACCTTAGTAACAACAAAGGTGAATTAGTACAGAGAAATATCCTCTAAAAATCAAGTTCATCTCTCAAAGCCCCCGGAGTCAGTGACCGTGTGTATTGTGTAACTCTCCCGATTAAGTTCCTCCCTATTTTGGGAATCTGCGTATTCATGTATCGCCACAGCTCGTCTGCTCCTTGTGTGCTTAGCCTTAGATTTGCTCTTCAGTGAGATCTTCAAAGCCTGCGGCACCGTTTCATGGTTTACTGCTCGGGTTGACCGATCTCAGCCAGCGTGTGTTGTTCTGTCTGACCGATCTCTCCCCCCCACTGTGTGTCTGACCTCCAGATGAGCGAGCACTGCCGGCAGACCAAGACTGCTTGAGACATCACAGTAGAGCAGAGCGTGTGTGAGCAAGAGGGAAAGGGAGATAAGAATGTGTCACAAAGAATGAGATTCAAAGTGTGAGAGTGAAATACTGTGTGCATATGTGTGTGTCTGGGTAAAATCTGCAGTAAATGAGACTTGGGCTGGACTCACACAATGGCCCTCTTCAACCGAATAGGAACACCACGACTGAGTGTTTTCTATGCAACCTAACTGAACCTGTCTGCATAAATGCATTTAAAATAGAGAGACAGTGTGGTTATAGAGATACTCCCAGAGGAAAATCTTAAGCTATTTTGAAGCTATTTAAATATATAAGTTTGTCTTAGAGGTTTTTACTAAAATTCCTTACAAATGGAGACAATTAAACGATAAAATGAATGCAGATAGTATAGCTCAGAAAAATTTGATGAGAAATGTTTGAATTCATACACTCTTAGCCCGGATTTTATATTTACTTAAACTATATAATTACAATATACTTAAAATATTGAAGTTTGATTGCATTACTTATAAAATATAAGTATATTCTACTAAATTTTGGATGTAATTAGAATGTGTTAATAAATTTAAGTTAAATGCACTTAAATTATTAAGTTTTTCTCTTGACCACGCCTCTTACACATTGGTTTACGGCAGGTAATGACGCCATTTTGTCGTGGTGTGTGTAAATTCAAGGAGCTGTTGATGAGAAGTTGGAACATTTGTTTTGGCAAGTTCTACAGACATTTTTTTCCAAACATTTGCCTTTTTATCGTTTCCCCCCCTGAGAAACTATTTGTGAGCAGTGAAAATCGTTTGTTAAAGTTTAAACGACGGAACTTTTTTCTCCGGCTAGCTAGTGTTCTCTCGCGTGCGGTGGATCACCATGCATGAACCCCTGATCGGCGAGTTCGACGCGCGTTATTTCGTCGTTTGTTTCTTTTTCACACGAGGAGCTGTTGTTGGGCGTGTAAACTTAGTTTGAACCTCTGGCTGTCGGCGAACACCGCGGCCGCACCCGCGCTCCCAGCAGAGAAGGGAGGATGAAGCGCGAAAATGGTGAGTGCAATAATTTAACGACCGTGTTTTATTTCGACACGGCTATTGATTGAACGATTAAGTTAAAGTTAATTAACGAGTTGAAAACAAAAACAGATGGATATACTGTTTTATTTAGGTTCATAGCTTTCTTAACAACAGACTATCTTGTTTTGTGTTGCAGGTCAAGAAGAGATGCTTTGGATTAGAAGTGTAAGTATTGCCCTTATAACTGTGAAAAAGCTCAGCTATTTAAACATTATAGGCTCAAACAATGAAGTTATACAAGAACAGAACAATTTCCTTGTTTACATCTGGAACATATACATGTACATTTATATCACATGTTATGCACAATATAAAACTCCATATCAGCTGTGTGTCAAGTGGGTTTACTGAGACCTGTTCTTTGGCTGATTATTTTATTAATCTGCATACTGCACAGTGCACAATTACATGTAAACCATAAAATCAGGTGCCATAATCAAGACTTTAACTTTAATGTTTGCTCCTCACAGAAAAGTTGTCAACGACGAGCCTGACTTCAGCCTGATGGTACTTCAATGGCCAGCTCTTTCTAGTAAACCAGGTATGTATTGATGCATGGAGTATTTGACAATACCATTATCTGATGCATTATTATATGATAATGTCTTTGTCGATCTTTGTCTTCCTCTACTAGGTTGCAGCAGACAAGGACTCATACAGGCAAACTTCAGTGAGAATCGTCTGTGTTGATCTATAAAGTGCTCAGCTAAACCCATCATGAGTGAAGATCGTCATGGAAGGATGTTTGGTGATGGATGAACCGACCAACCTCAGGACTTCTGTGTCCTTTTTTCTGACTGATTTATGCCCTGCAACTGGACTACCCTAACTGTATGAAAAATACTTTATATTTTATTCAGCAGGTAATGCTCAACCTGGGAAAATGTGAGCTGGCATCTAAAATGGAATACTGCCACTATTGTGAACTCAGGAGTGTGAACAAACCATATAGTTTTGATGCAATTTGTTGTGATTCTGAGATAGACTATTTATGTGCTTAACAATAAGCTGATTTGTTAAAACTATTTTTTTCACGTTTTATAAGGAAATGTTTTCAGGACATAAAATGTTGTATTTGGAATTGAATTAAAATAAAACATAAAATTGAATTAATGTACCTTTTATTTGCTTTTTTTCTTAATTTTGTAGTAAAATAGAAGTTGCTATAAATTAACTTGTTATGTGTAATAACTACAAAGTAATTAATATTACAAAACATTTTAAGTTAAATGAACTTGAATTTTTAAGTTCACATTACTTAATCATTACTTAATTTTTTTAGGGCAACCAGTTTCCTCAATTTTTTTAAGTAAATTCAACTTATCCGGGCTAACAGTGTACACTGTAAAAAAAAAAAACATTTTTTTAAAATTTTGGAAACTGACAATTAAATATTGACTCAACAAATTGCTTTCAAATAATTATCCCCAAACAAAAATATGCATTGGGGTAATTTTAGCTTATGGTCTAAAGGTAAAATTAAAAAAATCGATTCACTGAACATATTAAATCACAAATATGAACTCTTTAATATCTCAGCTGTTTCTCCTAGACAGCAGTGTGTTTCAAAAAAAGAGCAAATGGAGTCTTTTGGTTCTCTGATTTTTCTCTTTAGAAAAAGGCCATATGTGTCTCTGTTAGAGTTTCAGAAGAGATCTCAGCAGTGTCTTTAAGGATGTGTTCACACTTAGCATGTTTGGTTTGATTAAAATGAACCCTGGTGCGATTGCTCTGTTAGTGTGGTTCATTTGAATAAGTGTGAACACTACCATCTGAACCCTGGTGCACACCAAACAAGCGGGCCGAGACCACTGAGGGTGTGTTCTAGGGTTGTCAAAAGTACCAACTTTGGCACCAAGTCAGTACTGAAATTTTAAAAATGTGACGATACCAGCATTTCCCCCTAGCATTTTGAGCACTGTTGAGTGGATACTTAAACACCTCTGATTGGCCACTGTGTTCACACGTTCAACAGATATGTCTGTGATTGGCTACAATGATCAACGCTTCAAAAACATGTTGTAAATAGACATCTTTGAAGATCTTCACCAAGCGCTTACACAGATGCACAGGAGTGTTGGAAAGCAGGCGTCTATCAGCGGATATATTAGGGATCCCGTGTTTATCTGTGTTAGCGTCAACCCTAGTATGTTCACACTTGTAGTTCAGTTCACTTGGTTAATTTAGTCCAGACCAAAAAATGCTTTTAGTCCGAGCCTAAAGGCATAGGTATACATTCATATCTTGATTGGTCGGCTTTTATGACTTATATTTCGTGACGGAACTTACCGAACATCCAAAACAATGCGGTTTGCTGGGCTAAACGTGTTCATTGTATGTGCGTAGTCCATAGGCGCCGATTTATGTTTCTGCTGGTGGGTGCCCAGTGCCCGGTGGCCAGTGCCCAGTGGGTACTTAACTAAAATCAATGTCAACTTGATATTATATCCGTGCAGCAATATGACAATTTCGACCCAAAAAGCACATTCTTTTCACGAGTGTTGTCGCGAGTCATGCTCTCGATGATATCTGGTGCAAGGAAAGTTTGAGTTGGAGCGCGACCATGTATCTGATCGAGAGCAGAGCCATTTGTGCTTGTGCATCACTTGGATGCGCTCTCGATGTTTGCCATTAAATTATTGCCATAGAAACAGCCTTAAATAAACTAATATCTCGTTTTTTTCCGTGGGTGCTCGACCATTTCCGTGGGTGCTCCAGCCCCCGAGCACCCACGGGATCGGCGCCTATGGTGTAGCCTACATATGATGGTATTTTGACCAGCTGAGAACTTGTGAAGAGCTTATAAAATGTATAAAGGTGTCAAAACAGCGGCTGGAATCCCTCCGTCACACACAAAAACGAAGATCCTCTGCAAGGAAATGCGGTTTTGATGCCTGTTTCGAACTGTAATGGGCAACATTGAGACTGACAAAAAAAACTGGTAAGCTTGAGCATTCTGTCCTTTTTAGGGTCGCATCTTGTGACATCATGTCCAGTTTTTGGTTCGTTATTCATCCTTATTCAGATGAACCTTGCTAACAGAGCAGTAAAGGGTTCATTTTAAATCAAACAAAACATGTCAAGTGTGAACACCCTGAAAACAGAGGGATTCCTGCTGCTGTTTTGACTCCTTTACACATTTTATAAGCTCTTCATGAATTGTCAGCTCCATCATTTACCATCATATGTACACACATAATTCAATTCAATTCAATTCAATTCAATTTATTTATAAAGCACAATTAAACACAACTACCGTTGACCAATGTGCTGTACAAAGTAAAAACTACAAAAGCACAGAATAAATAACACAACATCAAAACAGGACAACATCATCACCCGTCATACATTATAAGACTGATCGAATAAAAAAGTTTTTATCTTAGATTTAAAAATGGACAGGGTAGGGGCAGTTCTAATGTCAGCGGGCAAACTGTTCCAGAGTTTTGGTGCCGCTATTGAAAAGGCTCGATCTCCCCTAGTCTTGAGCCGCGATCTAGGAGCCACTAAGAGCCTCAAGTTGGCAGACCTAAGAGCGTGTGTTGGTTGATGGATTGTCAACAGATTTGAAAGGTAAGATGGCGCTAACCCATTTAAAGACTTAAAAACTAATAAGACAGCATTTAGCCCAGCCCACAACATTGTTTTGGATGTTCGACAAGTTCTGTACCAAAATGTACAATCATAAAAGTTTTTTTTTTTTTTCATTTTGTATCTTTAAGTTCGGTGTTAAAAGTGACAGTGTCAACTCTAAGCGAACCAGGACTATTTTCTTTTTTGGTCCAGACCAAAAGAACCAAGAGAACTGAACTACAAGTGTGAATATATTGGTCTTGGAAGAAGTCGATGAGAAATGTTTGAGTGCACTTTGAACTTTTCTGAGAATAAATGGAGCACACTTAGGGTTTTTATCTTAGACTTAAAAATGGACAGGGTAGTTGCAGTTCTAATGTCAGCGGGCAAACTGTTCCAGAGTTAAGTGTTAAGAGTTAAGTGTGCTCCATTTATTCTCAGAAAAGTTCAAAGTGCACTCAAACATTTCTCATCGACTTCTTCCAAGACCAATATATTATTTATTTAGAGTTATCTTTATTACTTTTAGCCTTAGTCAAGTCACCTTTATTTATATAGTGCTTTATACAATACAGATTGTTTCAAAGCAGCTTTTATAGTGATTTTATAGCTCTATACTCCAGCTGTATGTTAACCATTGCCTCAATTGTCTTCTATTTATCCTAAAGAACATTAGGGACAATGTTCATTTTTAAAAGAAACATAACTAGACCTCATGGCAGATCTAAGCATTTTTCTCTAGAAACAAGCTTTAGGGCAAAAGTCTCAATTTGCTCTCCATACTATAATCTCATTACTGCCTAAGAGGAACAATTTGACATTTTTATCCTACTGGATTGGATCAAATGAGATAAAACAAGAAAAGCATTACAGGCAGTTATGAAAATAAAGGAGACAGAGGGAAAGAGAGAGATAAATAACCATGCAGCAAGCATCTTGTCATGATTGTTTTGGCACGTCCGCTCCTGGCGAAGACTGCAATGTCGTGTCACCAAATGGCCGATGTAATGCCAGTGTTGCTGTGACAGGAACAGAGCCTGGCAGGGTTGTCAGCATTTCTTCTGTCCATCAGTGGTCATTATCTCCAAAATACAGACAAAACGTAATCCTTATATATGCACATACCTGTACAGTAGCTATTACAGTGACTGTTGGAAAATATCTAGTTTGTATTAACGCTTTCATCTTGCTCCAAACGCTTACTTCTGTTCTAATACAATGACATATGGGTAATGTTTCCATTCATCTAAACAATGTGCTCCAAATGGGACGAGAATGACTTGAGGGTTTGAGTTTTGAAACTCTCCTCAGATGGCTAGGCATCTGTCTCCTTTTGGCAGTTTGCACTGGGCCCATAGCGACACTGCGAACAAATGTATTTCAATGTATTTTTTTTTTTTTTGTAATGTTGGTTACAAAAAAAAAAAAATTGTATTACACAACTTGTCTCTTACTGCTTTTATAAAACAACAGGAACATTATAACATAAAATGTGTGATGTGATCATTTTGATATAAAAATAATATTTTTTATGATCAATTATGGCAATCTGTGGTTAAATTGGTGCATTAAAGCAAACATGCCTTTAAGGTTCCAGTATACTCACGGAGAGTAGGGGTTAGAAGCGATATACTGTTAGCGAACATCCTGATGATGCCCAAGCTTCTACGAGCGCCAATTTAGATGAATATGTAAATATGTACTGCACGCTTTCCTCTCAATAACAAAATAATCACACAACAAAAATGACAGTGGTGAGAAAACAGCAGTTAAGAAAGCATCCGATCAAAGCAGTGTGGATATGTTTGCACAAATTCTGCAATTGTCCAGACTCCAGTCACGTCAAGTCACATCATGTTTATATCAGTTTACACGACAATATATTGATTTGTGTCAGTATTGCTTTCAATTAGAATTACAATTTCTTCTCTAAATTGCCTCTCTAGTGTGTTCATGTTTTCAATCGTGACTGACCTCGACGGATTGAGCAAAATAAATGACCCCGAGAAGATTTCCATGTCAAAGAAGGCAGGTCACAGAGCCACACCTACCAATCATGCAATTACCACAGACCAATAGAGTGCAACAATCGGGCTCCGGAAGAAAAAAAAAAAATGCCATTCGTTTTCTCCATAGGGAAATAGATT